>NC_135784.1:200251927-200449427 GCF_051106095.1 Pogona vitticeps
ATGTTGGCTAGGTATGATGGAAGTTGCAAACCAACAACATCTGGGTGGGCTCAACATGTCCCAGCTCTGCTCTAGGTCATGTATAATTTAGGAAACATCTGTATATTCTGCTTCTTAGTCCTTTAAGATTCCCCTTTGACAGAGGAAAAGAAAGACAGGATAAGTGCAGAGCACGTTTCGGGATCGCACGCTGGAAGGGCTGGGATTTCCTACCAAATTAAGTCCCAGTTTAGCATTTGTAGAATGTTCTCTTGTAATAAAGCCATGCCATTTAGAAATTTCTCTTACTGTCTTTGTGATTTTTTACTGTGAATAAAAGTATTTTACTTTTCACAACTAAACCCATCATTAATCAGCTGCCCCCTAGCCTTAAATTCTGTGGTAATCTGGTTTGGTTGCAACTTACATTTTAAATAATTTAGAATACTCATTAAAAAGGCCAAGATTCTCACCTATATACCCTCAAACGCGCTTTGAAGGTTTTTTGGGGGGCAGGACCCCATGCAAAGTAATGCTAAGATGCCACGCTAACAGAGAGGAGACAAGGTCCTGTTCCTCAATCTTGCATGACACCAGAGGTCACCCAGTTTAATACCTCCAAGATATCATCATCATCAGTGCCTGTGCCTTCCTCTTCCAAATGAATGTGTCAAAACATGCCCAAGTGCAAGACACAGATGCTACTTAAAAGTAATCTGTAGAGAGCATCCAACATAAGCAACCAAGATGGGCTCACACATAACTCCTTCAATAAGCTCCCTATATTTCTGTTAGATTCTGGAGCAAGGTTGCAGGCACTCAACTTCTGGAAGGAGGAGGAAGCTAACCCCATTTTCAGTGGCAGCTCTGCCTTGATGTCATCACGTCTACTTTGGATCTAACCTGTGATGTGTGTGTGTGGGGGGGGGCTTGCTTTCATAATCATTTGTGAAATCTGCCCACTGTCACTAAATGGTGTATCTGTGCTTATAAAAGCAGAAGCAGGCAAGCCTCGCAACAATTATTACCACTATTCCTGAAAGTTACCTTTTTTGGCTGTTTTTTCCAAGTATGGGAAATTGTTAGTGTCTCCTGATCCTACTTTAAAAAATGGAACATCCAGTTCATGCAGAAATTCTACCGCCATCTATAAAAAGAGAGAGTTTTTTTTCAAAAAAAAAAAAATTTCTCCCAAATGAACATTCCACCCAACCACAACTTCCCACCCTGAACTGGATAAAAGGGTCTCCGTTCCTCCATATAAGCAGTAGAACAATGAGCAACTATGATCATACCCAAGAAATACCGGTGGAAGTGAAGTTCACAGTACTTTCAGAAGCACACTGAACAGTGTGACCTACAGCAACCAAGATGGAGACAAGCCTCCATGAGCCTGTTTACCAGTATTAGCAAATGCCAAACTGGTAATAGCAAATTGGTTCAGAACCAACACCCTCCGTTCCAAGGGTTTCACCAATAATGCAGCCCAGGGATGGGCCATGTCTGAAGTCTAGGAACCATTTTTGTCCTCAGAGCATGGCTAGCCACTCACCTCCTGTTTCTGAAAATCAAAAGGCAAATTGCACATGCCCAGAGACGCCGGAGGGGCACAATCTGCCTTTTCTTGGATTTAAAAAAATGTGTTTTTTTGGAGGTGGGGGGGGCAGAGGTGTGTACTAAGGCCCCAGGAGCATGAAAGCTGCCTGCATGTGGCCCAACCTTGAAGTATACAAATCACAGCTGTAAGAGTCCTGTTTTGGTAGCTAAAGAGAAACCAAGCCCATTTTTATAAAAGTTTATAAGCTCTCTTCTGACCTTCAATTTACAGAAGTTCCTGCCACCAGACCTCAAGTTTACTCTGATTCATTCTTGCACCCACCAATTTTTTTTACGTTTTCTGGAAAACGTGGCCATCTTGGCTTTGAAAGAAACAAAACAGTATCATCAGAAACAGTCTAAGCCAGTGGTTCCAAAATGTTTTCCCTCGATGTTACTGGACTTCAATTGCCAGGTACCCCAGCCAGCATAGCCTTTGTTGAGGGATTCTGAAGGTTCCAGTCCAACAATGTATGCAGATCCTCATGTTAGAAACCATGAGTTTAAAAATGTTAACTACAAGGACTGCTTGAAGGGATACCGATTTCCAAAAGGAAATGTTAACTAAATTTCCCTCCTACCTCCAAATTACTCAGTGATAGTTTCTAACAACTGAAATGAACTGCTGCTGTCCAAAACCTTTCCAGGATTTGTTTACCTCACCAAATGTCCTACACCTACCACAAACGAAGTCAAATTTACTCAAAAACAGTAGCAAATTATGTTCCTGACACTAATCTACATTCCCCTCGGCTTTTCATCTGCCCCCGCTCCCTTATTCTTACAATGAACCCACTACCCTTCAAAGTCTTTAACCAAACTCTTGAACAATTATAAAACCAGAAAAAAATATTGGGTTCTGCCCTTTTTATCTATGCAGGACTTTTCAGCTAATCTGGTTTACGAGCTCCTCGGAGCAATCAAAATTAATTTACCTTTATTCAGTCTCCATACAGACATAGTAAGAGAATCTCATCGCTGGGACCTTAAAAGACATATCAATTTTATCTGCCATAAACACCTGTGGAGCGCAGTCAACTCCATCAGATTCATGAGGTGTGTTACCTCAGTGGGCAGAGACCCTGAGGTTGGTGGGCGGGAGGGTGTCAAGAAATAGCCATGCAGAAGCAACAAACACTGATGATCCACAGTGGTCATTCAACAAACCTCATCCATGCCTGAGGCGGTAAAGAAAATGCCAATCTCCTTTGCGTATCGCTGCAGCTCTCGGTACTGGTCATGACTGAACTCCAGGTGGCGCTTGTGCTCTCCATAGGTTTTCCCCCAAGAGTGCTTGGACGTGTAGGGCCTCTCCAAAGCTTTCTTATTGAATTTGTGTTCTAGTTCACTTTTCTGGAACTTGGCACAATCTGCACCACATTCCTAGAAGGACAAACGTAGACATTAATTGTACAAGTCTATGTAACACGGCCCATTGTCCCTGCATGCTGTTTTCTCCTCATGCGTCATCAGTTACACTTGCCTTAGAGTGATCTTTCTATGTGTTTTCAAGATGGGTGAGGTATTTCCTGAGAGGTTTTACTGAGCCCCCTCCCACTTCCCCGTGAATTTCCATGGCAAAGCAGGGACTCGAATCCAGCTCTGCTGAGTACTAATCCATAATCTATCCAATACATTACAGTGATTCTTGTCCATGCATGCACTGCTTAAGTTTACCACACCAGGGAAGAAATAACAGAGTCCAGCGATACTCCCAAAAAACCCCACAACCCAACCATTTATTGTAGAATAAGTTCTGCAACATGGTGGGATGTGGTGGCGCTGTGGGCTAAACCCTAGAAGCCTGTGCTGCTGGTTAGAAGACCAGCAGTCGTAAGAATCCTCGCGATGGAGTGAGCTCCCATTGCTTTGTCCCAGCTCCTCGCCAACCTAGCAGTTCGAAAGCATGTAAATGCGAGTAGATAAATAGGTACCACCTCGGTGGGAAGGTAAAACGGTGCTCCCTAGTCATGCTGGCCATGTGACAACGGAAACTGTCTTCAGAAGCGCTGACTCTATGGCTTGAAAAATGGGATGCGCACTGCCTCCTAGAGTCGGACATGACTGGACTAAAAATGTCAAGGGGAACCTTTACCTTTACCTAAGTTCTGTGAACTGATGTCTGCATTGTCGAATGTATAATCAGTATTGCAGGGAGCACAGTATAAGAAAGAAAGGACAGGAGAGCACACTCATAGCTCTTGTAGGCCAACAGCCCAAATGATGCATCAGTTCAAAAGTGGGCAACAGGGGCCACTCCAAATTTTGTTGCATCAGTACTTTCATCACACCTAGCCAACACAGCCAGTAGGAGGAAGGGAATTGCAGTCCAACACCACAAGGACACCATCCCTACCTGAAGGGGCTGCTCCAAATTCTAAACATAGCAGAGAAGATCCAAAGTGGTCATTCCAGAATGGAAGGGTTTTCCTTCTATTCACAGAGGACCCTGAGACTCAACAAAGGCCTCCCACCAGAAGCAGTGTATACAGGAGTGATCTTCACATATTCTACTCTAGGGCAGCTTTTCAGAAGGCAGAGGGCTGTCAGATGACAGAGAAACCACGAAGGTCCCCTCCTTCTTCCCTTCCTCCAACTCAAACAGAACTAAACACTACTCCGGATCCACTGTGGTTTGGTTCTGTGGCACTCGCAGCCCAAACCTAGCAAGGATTACACTGAACTGAACTGAAGCCTAGAGTTTGCAAGATCCTGCCTTAATGACAGGACTTCTGGGAGGTCACTAACTGGACAGCACATAAAAACAGCAAGCTGCATTTTATTATAGTTTGACTTGCGTCAAACTGTGCATAGAAAAGCTCTCCTACAGCCACACACTAGATTAATCCCAAATACAGTGGTGCCTCGCTAGACGATGATAATCCGTTCCACTGAAATCACTGTTTAGCGAAATCATTGTCTAGCGAAAAGCATTTCCCCACTGGAATGCATTGAAACCTGTTTAATGCGTTCCAATGGGGAAGAATCGTCGTTGTCTAGAGAAGATAGGCCATAGGAAAGCCACTTTGCGAACAGCTGATCAGCTGTTTAAATTGCTGTCTTGCGAAGCTTAGGTCCCGAAAACACCTGTTTGCAAGCACGGAGGGAGCTGTCAAAATCGTCATCTAGCGAAAATCGGTTTACGAAGCAGGGACCAAACATTGTCCAGCCAAATTCCCCCATAGGAATCACTATTTTGCGAATTGCTATAGCGATCGCAAAAACCGAATGTCTAGCGAAAAAACGGTCATGCGGGGTGACTGCCTAGCGATGCACCACTGTAGTTTAGTGGGACTTAGTGGGACCACCTGCTAGTTTCCATGCCCAATTAAAGGTTCTGGTTTTGACCTACATGGCCCTGAACAGTTTGGGACTTCAATACTTGTCCGAACGTTTCCTCAAAAAAACAACTACTCATTTCACTCACTCCGGACAGGTCTCACTACTGAGGGTGGCCACAAAAAGAGTGGTGAGAAGGCTGTCAATAAGGAATCAGGTCTTCTTGATGGTGGCCCCATCCCTATGGAATAAACTTCCACTGGAGGTGCACCAGGCCTCCTCCCTTTGAGTTTTTAGAATATCAGTAAAGGCAACACTCTTTAAAATGGCTTTTAAGAGCATAATCCCACAGGTAGGGATTTAGCGACCTGCAACATTCTGCATTTCAATTCTTTTCTTTTCTACTGGCCATCACCATATGGTCATTCTATTGTTATGATGATGATTATTTTTACTGTTATTAATAAACTGTAATTGGAATGGTGGTGGGAGGATTTGTTGTTTTATTATGTACACCAGCCAGAATAGTGGTTTTCACTAACTGGGCGGTATAGAAATCCAACAAATAAATAGATAATGCCCCAAAATGTAAGCTTAGAATTAGAGTCTCCACTTTATAGAAAAGAATTGGCCATGATTCTGGTAATTTTTAATACCAGAACTTGGGAGGAACTTGATAGCACATAACAATAACAAATAATTCAGAACAAGTAGATTTTGAGTTCTGGTCTCATTCCTGTCAGTTGCTTTTTAAGACTAGCTGGTGCAGTGAACAGCCCTGGGGAAGTTGACCAGTGACATATTTGTCAACATTTCCACGCCATTGTTGCACAGGATTGATTTATCCCACTAAACCAGCCTCACGGAGCTGTTGATCACAATACAGGGGCACCGCACCGTCTCTCCTGAGCTTCCTAGAATAGGACAAGATGAAAATGTGATCCATATAAAAAGCACGGAAGTATCATTCCAGTGCTAAAACCCAAATTCTACCGCTTAATTCAACTGGAGTCAACTGTAGGAAGTTACCTTATACTGAGTCAGGCTATGGATTGTCAACTCTTAAGTGTTCAAGCAAAACTTTTTTGCAGTCCCTTTCTTCCTGGTGGGCCTTTATCCAACCACTAATCAGGGCCAATACTGCTCAGCTTCCAAATTCAGGCAAACTTGGAATTCAGCATGACACTACTGATGTACATGGATGCGATATACTGACATTTTAGGCTTATCATTATTATCACCACTAAAAGGGGGTTGCTGTTCTGTGCCATCAGGTTACACCCATCTTATGGCAACTCTCACAGGGTTTTCATGGTGAGATATTTAAAGAATGGGTTTCCACAGCTGAGTGGAGATTTGAACCCAGAATTCTTACCTGCCAACCGGTCCACTATACCAGAGGTCCCCCACCCCTGCCCGCACTCCCCCGTCACAGCCCCTTTGTGCCTGTGCCAATGCGAGCGCTTCCCCACCCCTTAGTGCATGAGCACGAGTGCCCCTGAGCACCTTTGTGTATGCGCACAAGTGCACGCTCACCTACATGAGCACCCTCCCATTTTGCGTATGAGCGTGCCCGCATGAGCGCCCTCCACTTTGTGCATGCGCACGAGTGCGTGCGCCCCGTGAGAGAGAACACCTGCTCCTTCGTGCATGCGCATGAGCGCAGGGAGGTGCCTCGCCTTCCCCAACCGGTCCGCAGGGTTTAAACAGTTGGGGACTGCTGCACTATACCACATTGGTTCCCCAGCATTAAATATTATAGGGGGAGGATTTCTATGCATTTCACATTTTCTCCGCAACTGACATTTAAACCCATTAGCAAATTTATTGGTAATCTGGCCCTTCTCAGCAGATCACTCATAAACATGTTCAAAACTACCCATGAGCTTGAACATTGGTTGCAGAAAAAAATGACATATCATAGAAATCCTCCCCCTACATATTAATACTTTATTAATAATAACTATAGCCTGCTGCACTGTAACACATTACCCCACCTGTTTGTTGTTCTGTGCCCTCAGGAGACCTCAGACTCACTGCGACCCGATGAAAGAGAACGCTACAAAATTCCGTGTCCTTAGCTGCCCTGCTCAGCTCTTGCAGGCTCAAGCCTGTGGCTTCCTCCGGGGAGTCAATGCATCTCGTGTTTGGTCTTCCTCTTTTCCTGCTGCCTGCCACCTTTCCCAATCTTTTCCAGGGAATCCTGCCTTCTCATTACCTGCCCAAAGCAGGGCAGCCTCAGTTTCCCACATTTTCGTCTCCATTTTTTTTTACTCCCTTCCCCCACCTCCCACCGTGCAATCTCCATCCACAGAACTGCACCACCGGAAAGAAAACGACGACCTAACGTCAGAAGGCGATCACCTCCCCTAGCGCCCGGACCATTTGTGGAAACACCTCGCTGGCCGCGCCCTTCAAGATACGCCCATCATCCTCCCCCGTCCCCCCCCCGTCCCCCACCTTGGCCACGCGGATCATCTGCTTGGCGATCTCGAGGTCCCCCTGATGATTCTGCCCGATCTCGGCGATAATAAAGCACGGCTGGTCTCGGCCGACGAGCCTGCCGGGGCACAGCTCGAACTGCAGCGGCATGGCGGGGACACCGTCCGGAAGGCGCAGGTGGAGAAAAGTGTGTGGGGGGGAAGTGGGCGCGAGCGACAGCCGCGATCCCGGACTGGCCCCAAACCCGCCGCCTCCCGGGCACCGAAATCCCAACCTTTCTCGTGCGCGCGCACGCGCTCGCGCTGCCGAGGTTTGCCGGGATGACGAGCAGGGCGGCAGGCGCGCCTCAGCCAATCAGAGAACCCGTCCGGAGCCCTTCCCCCGATTGAGGGGTTGCCCGCGCTTTCAGAAGAAGCCAAGGGGTGACGCTCGTGCTCTAGTCTTGGCGCAGAAGCCCAAAGAGGGAGGGAAGGACGGAGGGGGCGGGCCTCGCGCCCTGAGGCCCTTGCAAAATCCGGTTGCTCGGCGACACGGCTTTCGTGAAATCGTCTGGGCCGACGCCCAACGGGGACTTTCGCAGAGGACTTCCTGTACGGCTGCCAAATATATATCCTCATTTTTTTTAGCGACGTGGCATGGCGTGGCCGGGCATTTTTCTGTCGAGTTTCTTCCCCCCCCTTATTATTTTTTTATTTTTAAAGGAAGTGACAGCTTACTCAAGAAGGGCAAACAAAACTACAAAATAGGCTTCTGCTTTATAATAACGTGCACTTCAGTCACGAATCGCATTTACTCCTATTGACAGTGAACTTTTATTTTTTGATAAAAATGTGTTTTGAGGATAGTGGCCAAAAAGTCCATTCCTCATGGTCATTTAAAAAGATGTCTATGAGAATTACAGGCAGATAGTGCAATTTAAATTTCCAAGGCAAACTTACATGGTCCTCAGGTAAGCTAATATAACTGCAAGCTTGAAGTTTTTAAGTTTTACTGAATTCCCCAGATCTCTCTATTTGTGCTTTTTCTTTTACTTTGCTTCCTCTGTGATTTTCACCCCTCCATTATTTTAACCACTTTACGACTGTTTTGCTTCACTTTATTACATCTGGATTTCCTCGTTGTTAATTGTTCCTATTAGTATATTTTTGACAGACCAAGTGGACAACAGCCTGTTTCTTCAGAGATGCACCTGACCAAGTGCATTAAGTGCAAGTCCATTAAATCTTACACTAAATATGAGTCATTTGTCTTGAAGGTGCCACATAGTAGTGGCCGGTCTAGTAGAGCAAATAAGGCACTGTTCCCACTCTGGGGGACTCAGGCTCCCATATATTACCAGCCCACTCCAGCCAGCCTGTTGTTTCCCTCCTGAACGTGCAGCCTCATTGCTTGTGTGAGAGACAGCGAGCAGAAAGGGAAGTGTAGGAAAGAATGAATGGGAATGAAGAAGCCGACCATCCAGCACAGAGGAAAGTTGCAGCACATGGAAAATTTCTTTTCTGAGACCAGGATATGCTTTTGTGCTCTGCAGCTGAATTGTTGACTGAATGAGTGTGAATGAAGCAGGGTCCAAGTGAATGCTGCTTGTCTATGAGCATACAGTATGTGAATGTTTGCTTGCCTGCAGATGAATTTTTGCCCTGACTTTGTCTGCCACCCCACTATTTCTTAGGTGTAGAGGCATCAGGTTACACCTAGCAATGTTGGACAAGTAAATGGAGGGTCTCTGTCTCTAACAACACGTGCCTGGCTGCAGCTCAAAAGATTTGCCTCTTGTCTAAAGCATAATGCACAGGTTCCTAAAAGATGGTATAAAGCAGAAATATCAAAAAGTATCATCACTGTACAATTTTCTTGGACTACAGCTCTCTCTATTATCTATGGGCTCACCCAGACAGGGCTTATGTGCCAAGCCCATTTGTTCCTGAAGAACATGGGATTGCCAGTGTGTTGCGACACTTGCATCCACAATTGCATTTGAGGTAAACATGATGTGGCTGTATTGCTGTGAAAAGAACCACTCACCCTGGACTTGGAAGGAAGGAATTAATTGCAAAGGGACCTAATTATGAAGAGAAGTGCCAAACTAAATACTAAGCTCCATCCCCCAAAATTGCAAACAAAAAAATTTATCAGTCTGAAAAGAGGGTATAGAACATTAAAAGGCCCAAGTTTTGTAGCTGGTTATAATGTAACAAATCTTGTGTCATCTGGATGGTGAGAAAAATACTGATAACTAGTGAGTAAAGAGGTACATTTTTGCTAGAATTATATTGGTGTTTGTATAAGGTATGTGTAACTTGCTACCACTAACTAGCTATTTAATGAGATTCCTAGTCATGCACCTAGCTGCATAACTGAGATGCACCCCCAGCTAGCACCAGTTGGACACAGCATGTTATACAAAACCTACATAAACCCCAACAGGCTTCCAGTCATGACTGAACAAATACCCCAGCTGGATGATCCCTGTCATAGTTATCTAAGAGTTGCTGTCTAGTAACAACTGAGAGCATAAGATCCTCATTCCTGAATTCAAAATTATCCCAGAATTCGAGGAAAGTAATTTATATTGGCTGTAATTCTGTTGCTTAGTGTAGAGTATGTACACTTACTTGTATCAATGAAATGTATGCAGGAGATGACTCACCAAATCCCCAATGATTTAGTCAACCTAGCCCAGTGTGATTTAATATGCTAAGCAACAGGATTTTAGTCATTATATGAAATTCCAACCTGTCTTTTATGAGTCAACTTTGTTGAACTACTTACTGCCTTATACATTCAAGTGAAACATTTGATTAACCTTAGCTGTCAACAGCACAAACGTAGTGTTGCCAGTTGGGGGGGTGAGCAAATACTGGGTAAAAACAGGTTTCAGAATCAAGAACAACAATGAACAAACAGCTCTGTCAACTCAGATTAAATATTATGTGCCGGATAACCTGACTGAGTTGCAGAAAGGTAACAGAAGTTGACCAAATGATAAATTGCAATTTAATTCTCAAAGGGGCCTTAGTTTAATCCAGAGAGATCAAAGCTGAAGCTCAATGAATTAATGCAGCATGTGGAGAATGAAATCAAGTTGATTGAGAAAGAAGGAAAGCACTAGGGCTACAATGCGATGTACACTTTCCCAGGACCCAGTTCCATTCTGAATAGGAAAACATGCATGTTCTAAGAAATTGTGGATCAGATTGAGTTACGTATAATATTCCATATGTGAAAATGTAACCAAAGAGACTAGGGACTTGGGAGAGTTCTGCACCAGAAAAGTCTCGTCGTCGTTTAGTCTTTTAGTCGTGTCTGACTCTTTGTGACCCCATGGACCAGAGCACGCCAGGCCCTCCTGTCTTCCGTTGCCTCCCAGAGTATGGTCAAATTCATGTTGGTAGCTTCGATGACACTGTCCAACCATCTTGACCTCTGTCTTCCCCTTCTCCTCTTGCCTTCACACATTCCCAACATCAAGGTCTTTTCCAAGGAGTCTTCTCTTCTCATGAGATGGCCAAAGTATTGGAGCCTCAGCTTCAGGATCTGTCCTTCCAGTGAAAGCATCGCAAATCAGTCAGTTTAGCAAAAGAGAGCAGGAGGAGGATGTTAAGGGTGAAATCCCATTGTACTTTGCATAATTTAAACTTATACCTCCAGAGGTTTGCAGGGAATTGCACCAAGAGAGTCTGCATTGAATACTCACTTGTGCAGCTAGGTGCAGAAGTTCTTCCTGGACATGACTTCTGCCTTGGTATGAATTTTGCAGGTTCCTGCACAACTTCAAGCTATGCAGATATAGCTACATAACAGGATTTGGGCCGGTATGTGTTTATTATGCATGGTATAGAAAAAGAGAGGTAGAGGTCATTTTTTCTACTTGATCCATAGGATCAGTCTGAAACTTATCACTACGGTTTGGGAAGATAACAACCGTAGTTAAGAATCATCATAATTACCACCATCATTGACCTACAAGATTAAGATCCACTTAATAATGAAAACTCACTAGCTGGCCTTGAGCTCAACCACTGTCTAAAAATGACCTAATTCAGAAAGTTGTTTTGTGGATACAGCAGGAAAGACAGCCATGTATTCTTAAAGAGACTTGTATTTAAATAATAACTAATAAAAACAATTTAGAATGGTTTAAGCATTTTTAACTTGCTTTTCAGAGAGTCGATATGATGTGTAGTGGACAGAGGCTTAGACTAGGACTCAGGAGACCTGAGTTCAGATCCCCACTTAGCCGTGGATGTGTACTAAAGGTTTTTATGATAAGCCATTCTTTGAGCACAGACTTCAAAAACCATTATATGGTTACCATACACCTGAAGTGACTGAGGGCACAGAACAACAGCAACAGATTCAACAATATGCTCTTCCTATGAGAATGTTCCAGTAATACATCACAAAGCTGTAAGAAGTTATCTTTGGAGGCTAGAATCCCCTAATATGCATGGTCACTGACAAGGCTGGTTGGGAACTTCTGGAATCTATAGTTCCCCCTCCCCTCTAGAAATTTAAATTTTCCAATCTCTGGTGTGTCATTAAAAGAGGTAAATTACAGCATCAGCAATAATGTTTTTTTCTTCTTCCTCCTAGGCTCCTTTCCTCTTCCCCAGAAGGTGGCAGTGGTAAACCACTGCTGAACTTTCTTTATGTTGAAAACCCAATGATGAGATGGTCCAAAATAAAACAAATAGTGCTGGAAGGAGGGACATCAAGATCAGAAAGCACTCAATCAACTACTGGGAAAAAGCAAAGGAAAAATATGAATAGTGCTGTCAGTAATAGATTAACGCCGAAAGGATGTCTAGTTGCTGATATGAACAGAAAGGAACTGAAAGGAAAATCCGATGCTGCTCAACAGATACAACTAGAACACAGAACATTAAAAATATGAATCAAGGCAAACTTAAAACTAAGAAGCAAGAAATGAAACATAGCGTTGCACTGCAATGAGCTAAAGTGGACTAGAATGGACATTTTCAATCGGACAACTACAAAGTGTCTTACTCTGGAAATGACAAATTCAGAAAAAATGGAGTGGTTCTAATACTGAGGCAAGATGTAGCACAAGGGTGTTAGGTGCTATAATGCAACATCTGATGATTTAAACCAGTGGTTCTTAACCTTTGTTACTCGGATGCTTTTGAACTGCAACTCCCAGAAACCCCAGTCAGGACAGCTGGTGGGGAAGGCTTCTGGGAGTTGCAGTCCAAAACTCCTGAGTAACCCAAGGTTAAGAACCACTGATTTAAACAATATCAACCAGATTCTATGGAAAGCCTGTCAACATAACTATTGTTTAAGTCCATGGTCCAACTTCAGATGCTAAAGGAGATGAAATTGAAAGCTTTGATGCAAGCATCCAGGAGGAAATTAATTAGACACCAAAACAGGACATACTTTTAATTACTGTATGGGGAGAAGAATGTAAAACCAGGAAACACAGCAGAATGAAATGTTTTTGGAAAATTTGGTCTGGGGCCAGAAACGAAGGAGAATGACTTGTAGATGTGATGCTGATGGTATTTCAACAAAGGCTTTTACCTTATGGAATTAGAAATGCCTGGGATTCAAACTGGATTCTGAAAAGGAAAAGGCAGTTGTGATCCCAGTCAGCCCCCCCTTTCCTCCTTGTGCAACATCGTGGTGCGAAGATGACTCTGACGCTTCAGTTTTTTTCCAATAAAACTTCTTTATTTAGTAACACACTTTTATGGTCTCTATCAACAACAACATCAGCCTCTTCCTTTGCAGAGACAAATTTCTCATCCTCAAACAGTAACAGATTCCCCTTCAAAGTGAGCGGTGAAGAATTCTAAACATGATCATACCATCTAGATTCACAGCCCAGATCATCTGGTGCTATTACTCTCGGCCTCACTGAGGGGTGTGTGTATGAAATATCCAGCCCATCTGTGGCTCCCAAACTCTTCTGCCTGGTGTAGGTCTTGGGTTGGGGCGAAATGGACTGACCCCACAGGTTTCCCAGCTCTCTCCATACCTCAGTTGCATTCCCTCCATTGGATCTCTCTCTGTATCCAAGTTTTATATTTCTTCCCTCTCTCTCTTTTGTCTTGCCCATATATGGTGGTTTTCTATATATCTGCCTTTTCTACTCTCTCGGCATAGTCTCTCAGCACCTTAAATTCCACTCATTCTCATGTCCAGGGGTCTTCCTCTATCAAATCCATTAGATCTTTTTCTTCCACCTTCTCCATCCAACATGCTTCTTCCCCTAAATCTACCAACTGCCCCCCTCCTCCTTTCCTGTTTCCTCTTGCTCCTTTTCTCTCTCCAAAATAACGCCCTCGCTCATTTCTGTGTCTAAATTCAGTTCCTGTAAATGATCTTTCATTAGGTCTGTCAGTTATCCTTAGTTGTTTCCTCTTAAAGACACAGACGGTACACCCTTCTGAGCACCTCTGAGGGTGTTCCCGGTCTCACAGCACTCAAGATTATACAGTGGAACCTCTACTTACAAACATCCCTACCTACAAACAAGCCAACTTACGAACAGCTTCATTCGCAACATTTTGCTTCTACCTGTGAACGGATCTTCAAGATATGAATGAAAAAACCACGGAGGAGGCAGGGAAAGTGCAAAATTTGAACTTTCAGTTGACCGTTGGCCAGCGAAGAGGCTATTTGTCTGCAGCATCACTCGTCCAAGCGGTTAGAGAGTGAATAGGGAGAGAGTCTTCAGACTGCCTGGTATTGCCTGGTACTGCATCGTGCTGTACTGTATGGACTGTATTTTTTGGCTTTAAAAAATTTTTTGGATTTTTGGATTTTTGACTTTCTGGGTGAGTACACTGTATTTACTGTACTATACAGGGTCTTTTTGCAGCTTGGTGGAGGGCTAGGGCTGTGGGGGGTTATGTTTTTGTGCCCTGATGGGTCTTGCAGCATGAATTTAAAATGTGAAAAGTAGACTGTAATATTAAATTAAAATGAAATGTGAAATTAGACTGTAATTTAAAAATGTAACATTTATTTATTTTTGCATTCTGTGGCTCCAAGGGTTAGTGTACTGTGACCTCTCTGTTGTTTTAAAATGTGTGGCTTCAAAGTCTTTTTTTTGGGGGGGGGATCTGTTTGCTATGGTTGCTGGTTGTTGATGCAGGCAGGCTGTAAAATGCAGTTTAGACTCCACAGTCTTTCCCCCCCACTTAAAATCAGAAAATATTCTGTGAGTGGCTGTGCTGGCTGTTGATGCAGGTAGGCTGTAAAATGCAGTTTAGACTCTCTTTTTGTGATGAGGAGTTCTATGCTGGAATAATGCTTGCTGGATTCTGTGGCTTTTTTAAAGGTGTTCTTTTTAATTCAGCTTTTTTTAAGCTAAAAGGTGCTTGGTTTTCTTTAACAAGGTGCTAGTTTTTAAAGGTGTTCTGTTTAGAAGGTGTCCCCTCCCCTCCTCCTTTCCTGCCCTTTTTTTGACCTAAGTTCATCTTAGGACAAAAGAAGAAAAATTCTCCCCCTAGTGGTAGAGTACGGATTAACCTTCTTTGCATTAGTTCCTATGAGAACTAATGCTTTGACTTAAGAATGGTGCCTCTAGATAAGAATGAAAAACAGCTGGAACAGATTAAATGGTTTTCAGTGCATTCCTATGGAAAATGTTGCTTCTACTTACGAACGTTTCAACTAACGAACATCTTCTGGGACGGATTAAGTTCGTAAGTAGAGGTTCCACTGTATTTCAAATACCCACTGGCTACTGGGGTACATGAAAGACTTTCAGGAGACCAGTCTGTGCTTTACAGACTACAGCAAAAGCTTTGGCTGTGTAGATCATGAGAAACTGTTCTGAAAGGAATGGATGTGCCTCAGCATTTGCTTGATGCCTAACCTGTATTCTGATCAAGAAGCTAGTGTTAGGACAGAATATGGAGAGGTAGAATGGTCTCCTATAAGCAAAGCAGTCAGACAATGGTGCATTTTCTCCCTTTACCTGTTCAGTCTACATGCAGAACATATTATATGGAAATCTGGATTAGATTCAGATGAAGGAGGAGGGAGAGATCAATAACCAAAGATATACAGATGATGTCATTTTACTGACAGAAAGCAACAATGACTTGAAACTGTTTGTTTGTTTACACACACACACACACACAAAATCAAAGGCCATTCAGGGCAGTTTACAACCAAGACAACACAGTAAACAAAACATCAATCCTACCCAATAACCAAAACATTGATACTAATATAAAACAAATGCAACAGAATGGAAACATAACAAAATACAACAGCATTTAAACAATTAAACATTTAAAATGGCAATATTATAGTCTTACTGGCTAATAATTTCATTAGGTTCCATTGGTGGATCAGAATTAAAAGCCTGTCGAAACAGCCAAGCTGCTTTTAAGATAGCTTAGGGAAGGATCACTCAGGGAAGTTGGTTCCAGATTGAAGGAAGGACCACCAAGAAGGCCCAGTTCCTCATTTTCTCTCTCCAGGCCTCTCTCTGGATCAGCACTCTCAGATGTCTTCTTTCACTTCTGTTGGAAGTGAAAAAAGAGAGTGCCAAAGCAGAACTGGGGTTGAACATGAAGAAGACAAAAAAAAAAATCATAACTACAGAAGAACTACACAACTTTAATGTTCATAGTGAAGAAACTGAATTTGTTAAAGATTTTGTATACCTTGTTTTAATTATCAAACCAAATGAAGACTCCAATCAAGAAATCAGAAGGCTGAGACTTGGAAGGGCAGCAATGAAGGAATTAGGAAAGATAATCAAGTGTAAGGATGTGTGATTGGAGACCACAACCAAGATCACCCACACTCCTATATTCCTGATTTCTATGTCCAGGTGTGAAAGCTGGACAGTGAAGAAAGCTGTCAGGAAAAAATGTCTTTAAAAGCTTTTAAACTGCTCATGAAGGAGCCAGGCAGATAGCTCAGGGAAGTTGGTTCCAGAGTGGAGGAGCGACCATCAAGAAGGCCCATCATGAGAAGACAGGATTCTCTAGAAAAGACAGGAATGCCAGGAAAGGTTGATGGCAACAGAAAAAGAAAGAGGAAGACTAAATACAAGAAAGAAGCCCCAGGATTGAGACTGCAAAAACAGAGCAGGGCTGTTGAAGACAGGACATTCTGGAGATCGCTAATTCATATGGTTGCCATAAAATGGAGAAGACTAGACAGCACGTAAAAGCATAAGAACAGGATTTGGACATGAAATCTCTGAGAGTGGGTTACTGGTGACCTGTCAACTGTAATCAGCATTCATCACGTCATACATCAGCTCACACAGAGTTCTCCCACATATCCAAGTACTGTACTTTTGCCCCACCTTTCATTTGGGGAACTGCATTCCTTTTCTGTTTAGTGATGCCTTTCCTTCCCACCGTAGCCTTCTCCAGATCCCTCCCAACAAACTCTGAGGAGCAGATCCATGGCAGCACTACTGCTGGCATTTATATTCATCAGTGTGTCTCTGTGACACAGAGATTTCTGTAATTGTTATTGAGGGATCTAGCCCTTATGGCATCTGAAGGGCGCACACTCCAGGGCAGTGACGGTGAAACTTTTTGGGCCCAAGTGCCCAAATTGAAAAACAAAAAGACAAAAGACCCAGTGGGCGGTGGCGGAAGCAGAAGTGACGGCAGTGGCAGCGGTGGCAGAAGGGGGAATCCCAGGCATAGAGGTGCCTCGAGGCCCCACTCCGGATCTGCCGTCAGCATCCGTGTGTCGGGGTGCCAGCATAGCGGCTGCAGCCGCCTTCTCAGGTTTGGCTGCAGGGGGGAGGGGAGTAGCGATCTGGCGACTTATGGCTTGTGTGCCCTCAGAGAGGGCTCTGCGTGCCAACTGTGGCACATGTGTCATAGGTTCTCCATTGCTGCTCTAGGGCATCAAAGGGCATGCCCTTAAGACTCAGCTTTTGGCCACAAAATCAGAGAATGGGATGGATGCTGTTTGCCTGGCAGTCTTAGGAGACCCTAAAAATAGAGTTGGAACATATTTCTGCATTATCATCACAAGCACACACTGCTACAACCACAGTCTTCCCAAATCCTAGCATTACCTTAATAGCATACACTGTTTCTGTACAAACATCCTCTAGATAGTATACATTATCTTACCTCTGGCTGAAGGTACAGTACTTCTTTCTTTTTGTACTGTAGCTACTATAGTTTTTCTTCCTCGGTACAAGAATGATAATGTGAAAGAATTCTTTTCAAGATACGTCACAAGTAATTGTGACCTAACAACTACGTTGGATGACATCACCTCCCTTTACTCAGAGTGGGCTTTTCCACACCTGGCCAAAACCTTCTCTAGGTTTATACCATCTCCTGTCATTCCAGACCAGTTTGGTTCCAAAAATGAGGATGCAATTCACAGAAAATCATCACAACAGCTTTATGATGCAGGCCCTCAACAAGCAGAGGAAGAACAGGGAGTTTTGTGACGTGACCTTCAGTGTGGATCAGAATGTCTTCTATGCCCACCTCAATGTCCTAGCAGCTGTGTCCTCCCATATAAGGACCTTGATATCCAGCAATGACATGAAAGTGGAGGATGAGCTCTACATCAGCATCGATGGCAAGTTCCTCAGCGCTGCCTTGGTGAAGGAGATGCTCAACTACTTCTACACGGGGAAGATTCTGATTTCAGAGGAGAACGTGGAGGACCTGCTCAAGGGAGCAAAGTACTTCAATTCTCAGACCCTCAGAAGGCACTGCTCTGACTTCCTCCTCAGGTCCCTCAAGAGAGACAACTGCCTCTCCTACTTATGCTTGGCCACTCCCTATGAATTGAAAGAGGTGACAGATTCTGCCTATAATGGAATACGGGACAACTTCAGTTACTGGGTAGGCCCGAAGGGCACAGCAGACTTAATGAATTGCCCTTCTAACATCTTCTCCAGGCTCCTTAAGGATGAAGATCTTCACATTGAAAACGAGGACCAGGTTCTCCTGGCTCTACTTCAGTGGGTGAAATACAAGAAGGCCGAAAGAGATAAGTTCTTCAAGAAGTACTTTGCGTACATAAATTTGCGCGCCGTCTCCACCAAGGCATTGCTGGCCGCCTCCTGCGAAGTGTCGCTCTTTGCTGACCACGCATTTCTCCTGTCCCAGATAGAAAGTATTTTGATTGACCGAAAGCAGGAGAACCCTCAAAGTCTGATGCCATACCAAAGGAAAGGGGCATATGTGGATTCTGTGATTATTTTAGGAGGGCAGAAAGAACAGGGTAGGTTCAACAGTGGGGTCTTTGCTTATATCCTAGAAGAGAACATCTGGCTGAAGTTGACCGACATGCCTTACAAAGCTGCTGCTCTCAGTGCAACTTCATTAGGAAAATACATTTACGTCTCTGGAGGAATAACAGAGCAGATCTCTGGCCTGAAGACAGCCTGGAAGTATGATATAGACACAAATTCCTGGCTCAAACTTCCAGATCTACCCGTAGGTCTGGTATTCCACACCATGGTGACTTGTGGTGGAGCGGTATATTCTGTTGGAGGAAGCACAGCTCCAAGGAAATACGTCTCAAGTATCTTCAAGTATGATGAAGGGAAAGAGAACTGGGTTCTTGCTGGGAAGATGAGTATTCCTATGGATGCCAGTGCCGTGATCACCAAGGGGGACAAAATTATTTATATTGTGACTGGGAGATGCCTGGTGAATGGGCGCTTCTCCCGGGTCAGTGTCCTGGATTGTTTTGACACTCAGAGCCGGAACATGGTGAAATTAACCACACTTCCCATCCAGTTCAACCACAAACCCCTGCTGTCTTTTCCTCGGGAAAACATTTTGAGTGTACAGAGCCACAAAGAGAGCCTGGAAATAAACCTGCGGAAGATTAAAATTAACACATCTACCAAACTTGTGCCTCTCCTACCAAATAACTGTAGCTTGGATCTCTCACATGCGGTTTGCTCAGTTGGGAATAACAAAGTATTTGTGTGTGGTGGCCTCATGTGCCCAGGGGACAGACATCCTGAGGAGTATTCTATCAATCGGCAAGCATATATGTTAGATCAGTACACAGGGGAATGGAGGCTGTTAGCCAAGCCTCCAGAAGCTCTGGATTGTCCTGCTTGTTGTATGGCTCAGTTGCCCTGCAGGGTTCTCCAAAAATCTGTAGATTAAGCCAGACAGAATTTCTAACAATACATAACAATAAAGGATGACTGGATTGCAGATCGCAGGTGAAGACAAGGTGGCTTCCCTTTGTCTCTTTACCATGGATCATGGTATCAATAGACCATACAATATATTGACAATTGAATTAGTGATTATGTAATGTTTCCTTTTTAGTATAGAATACTTATGTATGTTTTTGAAATGGAACATCGGGGAGGGAAACATATACTTGCCCAGCTGTTTTTTGCAGCAATTGCTGCCACCATTTCCTGTCACTGATACTGATGGCACCAAAGAATGGTGCCACTAAAATTCAGCATCACTGCACTAACTTCTATTTTCTGCTTGTGTGCTTGTGTGTGTGTGTGTATTTTGGGTGCACATGTTGTGGCACTGTCCTGTCCAGTGGACACCTGCCACAATTGCTGGTAGTTTTTGGTGGCAACTGCATTGCCATGGCTCCAAAAACCCCGTGACCACCATCAATGGGTTGGGGGGCTCCAACGCAGCTGCCTGCCTCTAAGTGGTAAGAGCAGCAAGCTTCATTACTGCTCAGGGTACAGTAAACCCGACAGAAGATCATGGGTGTAGCTTCTTATTTGGTCCTGAGGTTGAGGCCTGTCCAAGTACAGTACATCAAGCCACTGAGGCACAACGATGGGGGTAGGGGGAAGAATCAGAGATCTGTGATGTTGAATAGCAGCAACCAACAATGGGTTTGCACAACGAGTTCTTAGAAGAAATGTTTTTCTAAGCAGTGACACTTCCAGGGCTTGAAAAATCCACTCGTCCACTCATCTGTGATGAATGAAAAAATGCTGCTTGACAAGCCACAATTCCCTCCGTCCCTCCCTCCTTGGCTCCTTACCCTCAGTCCATCTCTCTCTCTAATCCTGCAGTCCTCCCTTCCCCCTTCCCATTGCAAAAGGAAAAACAGCCCTCTTCTTGCAAGAGAGAGTTTGAGCGGCACATAGATATCTGCAGAAGAATGTAGAGTAGTCCCATGCTGGAGAATATGGAGATTCTCTGCTCCCAATTTCAACCGAACCACCTGGCTCCTTAAGAGGCCAGGCACTTTTGCTTTCAGTTTTATTTTTGCTGGAGACATTCAAAAGAAAGGCATTCAAAATACAAGCTTCATGACCCCACATGCATGCAGGTAATAATGCAACCCAAGTCTGAGGGTATATTTATTTTGGGTTTGTACACATTGTTATGTAGAAAGTGCCTAGTTTAATTTTAAGTTTAAACATAAATTGCAAGGCTATAGTCCGGCCATGCTGACTGGTGAAATTTTTGACTGACTGGTGAGGCATTCTAAAATTTTTCAAGCCCTGGACACTTCGGTATTGTAGCAACCACTTGTGAAGTCCACAGGCAGTCCTGAATACTGTGGTGCTGGTACTCAGGGTGGGGTGGGGGGCAAGACACCGCTTTGGACCTATATAAGTGTTGACCTAAGCAACTCCATTCATTTATTGGCCCTACTCAGTCTGGAACTAACCATTCGATTTAGGCCAGAGTGGGCTTCCTGAAGATGTTGACAAGGTGTAGGATTCAGCAGGGGAAAAATCTTTTACTCATGTAGTGTTTGGTTCTCTGATCTGTGATGAATTTGGACCTGAAATTCCCATGTTATGTTTATTGGGGAAAGAATAAACCTTGCTTCAAATTCCATCTTTGTTCCCAGAGGGATCAATAAAAAAAATAATACATATCAAAGGCCTATGGCAGTCCTCCTTTCTTGCAGCCTCTTTTACAGTCTGCATGTGGTCCTCCAGATGTTGTCAGGTTGCAATTTCCAGCCCCCTTCATCCCCCATTGGCTCTGCTGACTGGGAACAGCCATCTGGCAATATCAGAAAGGTCACTGGTACCCAACCCCTGCTGTACATATTGCCTCTGGAATTAGAGGGGGGGGGGGAAGCTGCATCAAATCACAGCCTTAAGCTGGTTCAGGACTTGGACCATGATAGTATTTGCACTGAGAAGCAAACTTTTACCAGTGCTAGCAGCAGTTTTTGTTTCCAAGGCAAATGGCAAGTTTGAGAAAAGACGTGTGCACAGTTCTCATCCAGACAGTCATGTAGGTTGAAAATATGCTGCCAGTCTCATTGGTGAAATTTTGCTGCTGATTTATTGTTACTGCTTTACAAGGCATGGCATAAGAGATCACACTTTATTTGACATCATACTACCGTTAAAAGAAATGAGAGCAGGTTATATTTAAAATAACACCCCTGCTGGAAACACATTCTGCCAATTGCTGCAATGTTTAAGGCATAATTTGCACTTGTTTCTCCTCTTGATTGGTTTATTTCAAGTGGAAATGTTTGAACCAAGTTGCTATTTAATTCCAAATGCTTCCCCTCTGACAGTCTATTCACATGGGATTTTAAAAGAGTGTTCTGATATACATATCATCAAAGAGGATCTAATAATAGAGGTAGATGTATTCATCCACATCAACAAATCAGATCTCAGAAAAAGTTCTGCTACCTAGGAGACTACTCAGCAGAATCCCCCAGATTCCTAAAATCGGATTAGGATTTTAGGAGTTTTAATCTGAAAAAGTGAACGTTCCAGCCTTTACAAAGAAAAAAATCTAGCAATTTACATTTCTCCAAGGAGCCAGTCTTCTGTAAAGCTAACGGATCATAACTACACATTCAACATAAAGACACTTCCCCACTACTTGACATTATAAGAGAAATACTTCACAAGAATATATTGCTGCTGGGAAACCTCATACTTTGTGATTTCAGGGGACAGCTCCAGGGAGAAGTAAATCTTGCATGGCAGAGGGTGCAGAAGGGCTACAAAAGTATAATTAGAACAGGAAATTCTGTCTCAGTTGCAACCTGGACATGCATGAGTGCTAAACTGGCACCAGAAGTCATGTAATAAATAGACTGACAAGTATCAGCATTATAGACAATATCATTTTGTCTTTTAGAATGGAAAAGTTCTCTTTCCCTTCATCATATCAGCTTGCTCAAAGCCCTGATGTGGGGCTTTTGCAAGCCAGGCAGAAGGGCATCCATGAAGCTTCTTGCAGCTTTCGCAATTTCATCAACAGGTGAAGGCTTTTACCTAGAGTACTAGTATTCTCCTCACTAATGCTGCTCCTCCTCTCCTATTTATTATATCTTAATTTGAGTTCTGGTTTCCGTTTCTCCACAAGGAGTTTTAGGTAATATCTCACTAATACCTCACCTGACCAATTTACAGCATTTTAAAAATCAAAAGTGGAGACCATCTGCCAGAATCTCTCTCCTTTTTTAAATACAGTGGATCGAGCAGAGATGTCCAGCGCTCCGCCTTGCCCAGTGACGCTTGACTTCTTTCAGCCTGTGACGCCAGACTTGGTGGACAAAGTGCTTGATCACTGCCGGGCCACCACTTCCTCTCTTGAACCTTCCCCAGCCTGGCTAATCAAAGCAGCCAGGCCCACAATAACGGAATGGGCCACATCGATAATTAATGGGTCTCTCCAGGACAGCAAGGTGCCTCTTGCCCTCAAGGAGACACTCATTAGGCCCATTAGGAAGAAACTAAATTTGGCAGTGGGCAATACTGGCAATTTTAGGCCTGTCGCCAATGTTTCCTTCCCCAGCAAAGTGGTGGAGAGGGTGGTGGCTGATCAGCTTCAAGCTCTTTTGGATGAAACCAATGCCATGGATCCGTTTCAGTCGGGCTTCAGGACGTGCCACGGCACAGAAATGGCACTGGTCACACTGTTGGACGACCTGTTGAGGGAGGCTGACAGGGGCAACACGTCCTCATTGGTCCTCCTCGATATCTCAGCCACCTTCGATACCATCGACCATAGTATCCTCCTGGGGAGGCTCTCCGAGCTGGGAATCGGTGGCCTTGCGCTTGCCTGGCTCCGATCCTTCTTGGAGGACCATCCCCAGAGAGTACAGCTTGGGGAGAATGTTTTGGTCCCATAGAGTCTCAATTGTGGGGTTCCACAGGGGTCAGTCATCTCCCCAGTGCTGTTTAATATCTATATGAGGCTGCTGGGTGGGGTCATCAGGGGGTGTGGGGCTTCCTGCCATCAGTACGCTGATGACACCCAGCTCTACATCTCCTTTTTACCTACTTCAGTGGATGCCGTTCTGTCCGTTCAGCGATGTTTGGAGGCCATAATGCAATGGATGCAGCTGAATGGGTTGAGGCTGAACTCGGACAAGACGGAGATCTTGAGGGTGGGTGGCCCCTCCATTGGTGGTTTGTGAAACTTCCTCTCTTTTGGGGGGGTGACTCTCACCGCATGGAGTGGGGTCTGCAGCTTGGGGATACATCTGGACGTGGCGCTTACCATGGAAACCCAGGTGGCATCCGTGGCCCGCTCTGCCTATTTCCATCTGTGGTGGATCGCCCAGCTGCGACCCTACCTTGATGGGGGGCCCCTCACCACTCACATCCTCGTAATCTCAAGATTAGACTACTGTAATGCGCTCTACGTGGGGCTACCTTTGAGATTGATGCAGAAGCTCCAAATGGTGCAGAATGCGGTGGCCAGACTCCTTAGTGGGGTGAGAAAATACCAGCATATCTCTCCCACTCTGGCTGCCTTGCTTTGGCTGCCCATTCATTTCCGCATTGACTTCAAAGTGTTAATGACAACGTATAAAGCCCTAAAGGGTTTGGGACCTCGATATTTGGCAGATTGCCTTCTCCCACCTAGATCTACTTGGCGCAGCCAGGAGGGACGTTTGAGGATCCTAACGCCGAGAGAGGTCCGGAAAGAAAGAACAAGAAACCGGGTCTTCTCGGCAGTGGCCCCTCGACTATGCAACAGCCTTCCAACAGAGATCCGCCTGGCACCCTCACCGGGTGTTTTTAAGAGCCATTTAAAGACTTGGCTCTTTAGGCAGGCCTTCCCTTCTGTCAATTCTTGAATTCTATCATTATTTCCTATCATTCCCCATCTTGAATACACTATATTACTGATTCAATTGTTTAATGTTCACTATGTTTTTATGATATTTGTAAGCCGCCCCAAGTAGACACTGTCTAATCAAATAAATAAATAAATAAATAAATAAATAAATAAATAAATAAATAAATAGCTGCCTTCAGTGGTTTACTAATATTTTATAAGTTGTGCTGCATGTTTCTGTGAAGAGAGAAGCAACTTGTAAACTCCTAAGAACTTGCTCCAAGGAAAATTTTAAGAAAGGGAGCCTAATGGGTTTGTTCTGTGCTATCTAGAAGCAGTGGCATAGACACATGTAAAGAACAAACTGGAGGCTCCTAAACCAAATGGAGACAATCTCCTCCTTGCCCTCAAGCTCCAAGCCCTTTGGTGGAGTGGGATTTTAGGCAAGCCACAAGGGTGGGGATGAGCTTTGTAGCCTTGGCTAACTAGTTCTTCCTTCTCACAGTGGCTTCCTAGGAAAGCCAAATGCTAACGAAGATGATGGTAGCAGCCTAGCAAGACTTAGGAAATCCAGCTGCTAAAGATCTTGTGACTAGTCAGTCCTTTCCAGAGAAATATAGCAGATAGCTGAGCCAGCACCTTTTCAGAATAGAGGGGAAGTGGCTAAGGAGTCATTCTTCTGGCCTCTGACAAGCTCTGTGCAAATCTCGTATAGGAAAATGCTCTAGCAAATGAAGGGTAGCCATCTTCCTCTAGTTCGGCTCCTGTGCTTTTCACAGCAGCCCTACTAAGCAGAAATGTCATGAGTGAATCTTTTACAGTGCTCACTTCCATTATTTATGTGTTTATTTAAAATATGTATACCCCACCTTTCTCCTCCAGAGGATCAAGGCAGCTTACAATATTAAAACAAACAGTATTAAACACTTGGGGGGGGGATACCCAAAGCATTTTTAGGAAAACTCTCTTAAACTGCCATTTAGTGAGAAACTGTTATTCCATGACAGAATATGCTTTCTCTGTTGGATACCTACAGATCAAGTAAATGTAAACACCACAGCAATACCACTGCCCAATAAACCTTTGCAATTCCAAGAATCTGTGTTGGAGCCATAGAGTTTTACCTCCAGCAAACATATAAAGCTAAATTTCAAAGAGTATGTGTGTGGAACTGGAGGGACTGGGAAAATGTGTGCTCATCACTAAATGAAGTATAATTTTCTGCTGATTATATATTTCTGAGTATTTTCTACCTAGAAAACCCTGAAAAGAGTCGCCATAGGTCAGAATTGACTTGACGGCACATGATTATTATATATATGTAGGACTGGGCTATAAATAATGTAATCTTATATACAGTATTATTATGTTTAATGACAACCACTCAACTCAGAAAGACTTCATTCTGAATGAATAAACATGCCAGAATAAGACTGCATAAAGATCCTCAGCATATGCCTTATATACTTTATATAATGATGATCTGATCCTCTTCAAATTAAACCAAATGTAGCACAACTGTTTCAAGAGGTCTGCGCTAGTCATGAAAAACATGGCATGCTGTGATAGTCAGCACATAACTCAGATTTACTTTCAAGTAAACACATTTAAGATTTAGTTTTAACAGTGAAACCCTGTACATGTTTATTTAAAACAAGCCCTTGGGCTGTAAACAAACAAATGCTCAACCAAAAGTTAGTTTCACTAAACTCTTACTTCTGATGAGTTAAACTTTAAAGGATTGCCCTCAAGGCATGTTTAGTGACACAGTCTAAGGTGAATTATGTATAACAACAACCTTATGCAAAATTAAAGTGCACTTTGTTTGGGAATTCCTCCAAGTCTGCACAGGATTACATATATGTATATATTTCAGTTTAGCAATTTAGGTATATATATATATATATGCCTAAATTGCTAAACTGAAATATATATATATATATATGTAAATCTGTGCAGACTTGGAGGAATTCCCAAACAAAGTGCATCTCTCTCTCTCTCTCTCTCTCTCTCTCTCTTTCTGTCATGTTCTAGCACAAAACTGTGGCTAAAGTTTTGTGCTAGAACATGATTACCAAAGTGGGGCTCATGTATCCATAATATACTTGCACAAAGTAATGACATCTACATGTATCTTGGTACTGAGGCATCCTCCCTGCTGCTCCATGTATTAATCTGAAGGTGAACAAGATTCATTCACATATTTATGTAAGATTTCTTCCAAACTCTGTCCAAACATGTAAAGTCATAACATGAAACAGCAGATGCTGCCTGTTCCCTGCCTTCTCCTCTGTCCACCCACTTCAAGAAAAGTATTTAAAAGGGACATGTCCACAGGATAGAATGGATGTGTGCTGAAATAGCTGTACAACATTATTTCCAGGTTTCTCTGTAAATTACAATGTATTTTTGTATATATATTTTGTATATATATTTGTATATATTTCTTTGTAAATTTATTTATTTATTTATTTAATTTATACCCCGCCTATCTGGCCCACCGGACCAGTGGATCAAGGTACAAGAGAGCTTGATGGTAAAGGAGTAAATTATGCCATATGATCTTTTATATCAAAAGACACACCATAATCAGAAAAGTGGCAAATCAGAGAAAAGCTTCCTGTGTTAATTTTCTGATTGCAGGAAAGTATATATTTCTTTTTATACAATCAGCAATGTTATCACCTATCTGCAAAAGAAGCCGAGTCTGTTGCAAGAGTGGAGAGCTTACAGCCCATAAAATGTCTTGGACTGCAGCACAAGTAATCCCTCACAATTAGTCATGCTGACTGAGGCTTCCGGGAACTGAAGTTCAACATGTGGAGATACAAGGTGTTTATCATTGCTCTGTTCTGGCCACTCCAAGACCTTAGCATATCATTAGACTGAATGGGCAGTTCTAACCTAAGCAGAAAGAAACTGTTTGGGTGTATAAATATGTATTTAAATTGTTCAATTTCTTTTTCCGCAGGAACTTGACAGCATTTGTAGTCTAAAAATAATAATAAAGCTACCTTTCCACACCAGTTTTTAAATACAGTATACTTTAGGATTACAAGTTGCAGCACATGTGAGGAAGTTATCACCTCACGTTCAACATTATCATGAATAGAATCAGAACAAAGAAAGGGGTTTCTAGGTCATGGTTCTGGAAGGAAACTGAGACACTTAAATTCCACATAAAGGACCTAACTCAAACAATGTAAAATAAACCAATCACAAACTTAACTGAATGCAAATACAGATGTATTTCATTACTTAAAAGTTAAGAAATTTGGAACTGCTTTTGGCTCCTTACCCTCAGAATTTTCCCCACCAGTTCAACTCTTTTGTCAGGAAATTCTTCAGTTTGTAGCTTTCACTCCATCACTCCATTTTTAAAGACCCAGAAGTCCTGCTATTTAGTTTTAAAAGAGAAAACCTATTTATGAAAAGCAGCAGTTGGGATTGTAATGCATACCCATTGATAATAATCACCTTTAATTACTGCAAGCCCCTAACTAGGTTGTGATTTGGTTTAATTAAGCCTGTGTATGGTGATTGCTTCTGATATCTGTAACAATGGGGGAAATAAAAAAATTCTCTAAGGCACCACTTGTTACAAAAGAACAGCTGCCAATGAAATTCATTTTTGCATACATGGTGTGATATTAAACACAGCATCTTTGTTCTTCCACTGTAGTTGAGAAAGTGGACTATGACACACAATAGCATGATAAATCTGACTTAAAAGTCATGATTGGGAAAGGGGAGGTTCTGGCTCCTTGACCCAAGGGGGGGACACCATCAAGTAAACCCAATCTGTGTCGTGCCTGCCTCCTCTTGCTCACAAGTGAGAGGGGGGGCAGGGCAGGAAATGAGCAGCAGCCTTAACATAGCTTCTCATTTTTCCCTCCCCTTCCCAATCGATAGGGGAGCTGGATCCCATTAAACGACATTATTTTACCCCCTGGGACCGATCCCATTCCCCTTCTAGTAAATGCTATATGCACTTGCATTAAGAACGGAAGGTGAGCTCCCCCCATAGCAAATAAAACACCCTGTTTCTTCGGATTGCTACCCATCATGAAACAACTGCCTGAAGAGAAGTCATAGCTCTATGGCAGAGCCAACGCTCTGGCTACAGAAGATGTGGCAGCTCTACCTAAAAGGATCAGTAGACATCACGGTCTGAGAAAAGAAGCCATTTATCTTCAGTTTATTTGTCCATCCTTCGTTTCGCAGTACATTTGTTAATGGAACGGGAATATATTGAAAGAGCAAGTAATGCAAATGCAATTCCATATATGTATCTCAGAAATATACAGTATTCAGCTCCTACAATGTCTGCTCACAAGTAGACGACACTGAAGGCTGGAAAGCAAGAGGTTTCATATGCCAAATCGCCTCCCTACTTTCAAGAACCTGTATTTAATGACTATACAGTTCAAACCCAGGCGCCTTCAGCATTCAAAAATAATTTAATATGAACGGTAATAGCTTAATGAGTTAAAATAAGTTAACAGGATTCCCACTCCGGGCCTTCAGCACCTGCCCGCCACCTCTCCGGCGGTTTCAGGCCCAAGCCACGCCTTCCTCGCGACGTCATCGTCCGACCAGAGCCGGGCGGGGGGGAAGCCGCTCGTTAACGAGGGGAAGGCAAGGAAAGGAATGCGCGCAGATTGCCCACATCGCCTTTCCGGAGGCGGAGGGAGAAAGGGGAGGTCACGTGGTGGGCAGCCCTACCTCCCGCCTTCGCGGCACGCTGATTGGGTTTCGCCTCTCCTCCCTTCTCAGTTCGTTGGCGGCGTGGGGCCGTCACTCCACGAGTTTTCCGGGTAAGGAGGGGGGTCCGGGAGGAGGAAGAGGCGAGGAGTCGTGCGGGCCGCTTGATTAAAGTACTTCGAGGGAGGCCGGAAGTTGTCGCTGCTCCCGAGCTCGTTCAACGACTGAGGCTGCCTCGAGCGCTCCCTGTCCTCCTTCTCCCTCGAGGCCGTTGCTTCCGTTGGCTCCTCCCCTTTTTCCTTTCCCCGCTCATGGCCGAGTTCGACCTCTTCGGCGCCCCTCAGCCGGCGGCGGGAAACGGGACGCTGGGCGGCGGCGGCGCTGGCGCTGGCGGCGAGGAAGATCCGGCCGCCGCCTTTCTGGCCCAGCAGGAGAACGAGATCGCGGGCATCGAGAATGACGAAGGCTACAACATTCTCGAGAACGGCGAGGTGCCGGCTGGGATGCAGGGCCAGGAGGGGCTGTTGGCCGGTAAGGGAGCTCCCGGGGACAGGAACCGGGCGGACGGAGGGAGGGAGGGGGGAGTGGAGGAGCCACACGTGGATGCGCCTCACGTGATGGCGGGCCCGTGTGAACGGGCTGTCGAGGGCACGACACCACGCCGGAGTTCTCGTCGTTTCTCTTCGTCCCGGCTGGCGGTTTAAGCCGTCAGTCAGCGAAAGACAAAGTGCCGCCGTGAACGAGCGGTTACGCTGCGAGCATTTCCATCCAGCGCCTTCCACGAGCTCCTGAAGTTAGGCTTCAGGAGGGCCCTCCGGTCTCCGGTAGCCCCTCATGTAGGGGAGGGGGTTCCTAGCCCTCTCTTCGGCCCGTTGCCCGAAGCATTGGGGGGCTGCGTTGTGAAACCTGTCCGGTTTTTATTCGTTTCCCGGACCTAAACAACCCTTTGGAAAGACTTTGTGTGCATGAACTGATCCAGAGACGGACCCAAGGAGTCGCCCCCCCCCCCGGCCTCGAGGAATCCGCTCCCTTTTGCTCTTTTCTCCTCCCCCGTTTAAGTAAAAAAGACCGAATCCTAGATATTTACGGCCTTCTAATGATACCCCCGAGAAGCGGCGCTTCGAGGGTAGCGAGAAGGGGCAGACTCAAAGGGAACCGGACTCAAACGTTCCCCTTCTTATTTCCATCATCATCCTCTCGGCCACATATCTTCCTTTAAACTCTTGTTATTTGGCTCACCTTGTAAAAAGATAAGCTCCCAATGGAAGAGGCGCTTCCTCTAATAAGTACAGTATTTCTAATATGGATCACACCGGAAGCGCAGTGCTGGCGAGCCAGGAGGCCTTAGGAGCTTGTATGATGATGGGCTTGATTTGTTGTGTGTGTATGCTCATTGGGTGCAGTGTTTCTGCACCGCCGTTGTATTTTTCACTTGGCCAATAACACCTGTTTTATAAGGCATTTTAAATATCTAAAGTGATTGCAGGCATTCTCAATCGATCTTGCACAAAAGCGACCAGAGATAACTGCATCAATGTGTATATAAAGTACAGTACCTTGGTATTTTGCTGTGTAGTGCATAAACAGGGCTCAAGCTATAAAGTGTGTGAGATTTTTCTTAGGATGAGGACTTTCTAGGATATTGTGTGAGTGGCCAGGGCTGTACAGTGTTACACATCTATGTTCACACACACTGATCCTTGAGATTAGGGAGGATTTAAAAATTCTGGCTTTTAGTTCATGTGCAGCAGTTCTGCAGAACATGAGAATGATTCCCAGCCACCTTTTTTTTATTGCAGCACTGGGCTCTCAGTCAATGCTCCATAATATACATTTTGATAGTGGTGGTTTTCAATATTAGGAGAAGATACGACATGGCTCAGGCTGCATAAATGTCCACAGAGAGGCCAGCGTAAGCTGTGTCATCTCTGCTTGTGCTTTAGGCACTTGTCGGTAGATGGCTATGAATTAGGCCTTTCCAGTTTATACTTGAGACAATTGCACAAGATCCTGTAAGGTCCTTGGTACTGTACTCTGTGTAATAAATGTCCCAAAGCCGGGTTCCTTTCCCTCATCTGGATCCTTAAAAACATTACAGATTTATATAATTTATGTTCTACAGTATGCTCAGGTCTTTCAGTTTGTTTTGTTCATATAATTCTCCTTAAAAATAATTGCAGAGCAATAATTCCACATGTCTTTTAGCTTTCTGTTCACTATCTTGGGGCACAAAGCTCAAACAAACAAGTGCCCTTTTGAAAGCAATGCAAGCTGAGCAGATCTAGGCTGGATTGTGCTTTACATAGGAGTGACAATCTGTCTGCTTCTGAGTACACAGCAGTGTTCTGTTGTGAATTATTCTTAACAGCTTTACTGTTGTGTGTTATCTGTCACCTTCAAAGCCCCTTTTTATTGATTGAATTGCTTATATACCCACATGTGAAAATGACTTAAATGCCTTAGGCAGTACTCCCCTGTGTTCTCACTGAATTTTTAAGGAATATATATTTACTATCCTGATATCCTAGCCAAGAGTATTCTGCCCTAGTAGTCTGGGCAGGGAAGGAGGAGAACAGATGGGGGGGGAGGGCTGGGAGTTACACCTACTGCCAACATATGGCCCTTGATAGATTAACCCTGAGAGAATGCAATCATTGTTGGTGCGTGTGTTCTCACTCTTGCCATAAGATAAGGTTGCTAGCCCTGTGCAAGGAATTTACATTGACTGGAATAGATCAATATTAAGGATAATTCCTTGGCAAGGGAGTGCCATTGCCTCTGGGCCCTTCACCAAGACCTCCACCCAAGCTTGCTTTTGATGCTCTGCTCCAACTGACAGAAGAATTGTGTTGGGGGCAGTAAGACCCAGGTGGAAAGGTTTTAGAGTTATTTCTTCTCTTAAACTGTGTTTTGCCCCATATCCTTTGTGTATTATACATTTAGGTTTTAGATATGCACAATTCAAATCCTCTAGGTAACAACCAAAAGACCACCAGTAGTGAATAGTTGGACAGTGTGACTTAGCCTGCGGTGCAGATGTTTGTGTTCTTAGTGGAGGATTTTTAGTGGGTGGGGAGTGTTTGGGGATTTTTCATGTGTGTGCATGTGGGTCTGGTCTCTGGGTGTCTTGTGAATTTCATTGTATGGGTGTACACTACTATGTATATACTTACAATAACAATAAATTTATTTAAAAAAAATAAAAATAAAAAAACAAATTTAAAAAGGCAAAACATGGTTAAAGACTGTTATATTTTAATATGAGCTTTCGTGGACAAGTACACTTCAGACATAATAAGAGAGATATTACATGGCAGATATTTATACATAGCATCAAAATAGAGAGATCATGGTTGGTTGGTAAGAGTCATTCAGTATTAGAGGGATAATAGCTGCTTTAATATGCAGGTGTATTCCATTGAAGCTTGTGCTGTAGGATGTAAGAACCTCTGTCATGAATAACTTGTAGAATTACATGAATGTTAATTATACTGAGGAGACTGGCCTTTTACATTTGTTAACAGCCTTTTCTTTATAGGAGGTTGTCAGGGTAATTAACACATCACAGTCCAAATCACTGCCCTACTGACAGCACTTTTTGCAAAATGCTACTGGAGTTTTGTTTATCAGGGGTTTGCTTTGGCTATTTTGTTAACAACTGAGTTTAAGAACTCATTTGTCACTTTAAAATCCAGATGGCAAAGTAACCTCCAAAGAGCTGTTGCATGTAATTCGAATTTTGAAACTGCACCCACATTTTTAGAACAAGTTTACATACATCCTGTAACACAGTTGATGAAATCATATTCTGTTAATGCAGGGAAATGTTGAGTCTTTCTAGCCTAGAGTGTATTTGAGTTCAAAGCACTAAGAAAGAAAAAAAGAGAAATGAAACCAAATGGCTTAAGAAATCCATTGTTCTTATTTTGCTACAGATACACTCTCCGAGCTAAAGCTATGGCTGTTAATTATGTAAAATGCTAGCTATTGTGGCAGTTGTCTTGTAAAGGGGGTTCAAGATGAAATGTGGAAAAGTGCACAAGAAAGGGGCATTCTTCTTTCTTACCCCCTGTAGGTTTCAGATTCTGTACTGGGGTTCTCTGGTGAGCTTGGTCCAGGCATCTCTGAAAAATAGTTTGCACATCTATGAGAGATTGTAGGCTTGGTTCAAAATTGAACTTCTGGTTAATGCAAAGGAACCTTTAGGCCTTATAGGCTTGGCTAGGGCCACTTGAAAACAGAGATGGTCCCAGTGTCTGCTGAAGTTTGTGGCAGATGTGCCAGGGTACCACAGCATGGAACTGGCTTTCTGAAGACAAAGCTTAGAAAACTACTGTCTTTTTCTCAACTGCAGCTTACAGAGTATTGAAATGTTAAATGTAAAGCGCCATCGCTTGCCTTTAAAAGCTTAAATCTTTAGCAGTAGGATTTTTTAAGGAACTCCTGCTTTTCATATGCTCCGTTCTTAAAGATGGGTGGGTAATATGTGGCCTGCACTTTGGCTCCTCAGGCTGTTTTGGTAGTCCCCAGTACATCCCCCACCTGCATTTGATGCATCTGCTGCCAAATTGCTGCTGCTGAAAATCATTAGGGAGCCTTACTCGTAAAAGTACCTTTCCCCCTTTCCTTCTGCAAGGGAAGGAGGTGCTTTGCCCTGCACTGTTAACAGGTGCTCTAGATCCTCTTTGGCCTCAGTGGTCATCACAACAGCTGCTGAATTTCAGCAGAAGCACAGCCTATCTGTGGTTTTGAGGGTTGGGATCCACTGCAGCCCCCATAGTCTTAGATTTTGTATTTTAAGATCAGCCAGGGAGACCCAGATGCTCCTAGTATGTATAAGTATGCAGAAAAGGCCTTTCTCTGTTGTGGCACTTTTAAGGGATGGAAGAACTCTGAATCCAAAAAGATTTATCAGCCCCCTCATTAGTCTAATTTCTCTTCTTGTTGAAATTTCTTCTCTTGTATAAATTGCATGAATTCTTCTCTTTTCGTTCCTGTTCTAGCAATCACCTTGACAGGAAAGTTTTTCTTCTGTCATCAGTGATTTTTCCAATTCAGTTTATTTAACCCAGAATATTACCATAGGAACAGTAATCTGCGCTATGCTGGGAAAATATTTTATGTACATTAGTGTCTGGTTTTAGTGGATGGAACTGCACTGTCAACTTGCCACTGTGACATTTATCCCAAATGTAACAATGATTTGAGAATATGTGGCCACATTTTCAGAAATGGGGTTGGTTTAAAACAAAGATTTCTGTCTTCAGCTGGTTCTATTTGATGACCAGGAAAAAAGATGTACTTCTAACAACAGAACTGCTGTTCTACACGCACACTTGGACATAAACCCTGGTTAGCTTCTGGGGAAACATGGATAGGATTAGTGGACTGTAAGTATTTTATTTTAAAACAAATGTTAGTGCTTTATGTAGTGGTTCTTTGTCTGCGTCAGATACAGGTAGACTTTTTAGAATATTGTAATATAGCATAAATTGGCATTCTAATATGTTTGCATCTGTAAATTGCCTTTCCACAAATACCCACACTGATCTTTAAAAGGATGGAGGAATGCAGTAAAGATAAGGTTCCCCTTGACATTTAGTCTAGTCATGTCCAACTCTAGGGCACGGTGCTCATCCCTGTCTCCAAACCGTAGAGCCAGCGTTTGTCCATAGACAGTTTCTATGGTCATGTGGCCAGCACAACTAGACATGGAACACCGTTACCTTCCCACCGTGGTGGTACCTGTTTATCTACTCCCATTTACATGCTTTCGAACTGCTAGGTTGGCAGGAGGTGGGACAAGCGATGGGCTTATGACTGCTGGTCTTCTGACCTTGCAGTACAGAGGCTTCTGCAGTTTAACCCGCAGCACCACCACGTCCCTTAGTAATGATAATAAAACACTAAAATTCTAGCCCCCAACATTTAGCATGTCCAATGAGGTGCTTTTCTAATTTGTTACGTACATGGAAATTAAAATTCTATAGAAATGTTGAGCTGTGGATTAAACTATTTTATATAAAGCTGCCCAATTTCTTTCCTAATGCACAGGAAAATTAACTAGTTGCATGTAGGCAAACTGCCTCTTTGCACCCTTGGTAATTTAAGCACTTAAGCAGGGAGAGCAGCTGGGGATTTGTGGATGGATTTACTTTTTATAACTCTCTGAACCATCTTATTCAATTTGATGTTCTTGAAATGTTTACCTTGTCACAAGCTCTGCCCTTGTCTGGAAGGAAATAGGGTGTTATGGGAGTAGTTGTGGCAGCCAGATGTCTACTTGGAGCTAAATACAGTGTGAGTAAAATACTATAGTAAAAATGACTGGTTTAGGCATGAGAATCTGTGATGAAGTGGCCTGGAATATCCACAGGAATCTGATGACTCACTCTCAATAACCTATCTGGATTACTCTGAATTGTTACATAAAAGCATCTCCACACATGTAAGGGGGGCTTTTCCAAGCATGATACTAGGTTATAGATTGCTCCCTCTCCAAGTATCCTTTTCAATGTTGTAAGGTAAGGTAAAGGTAAAGGTTCCCCTTGACAATTTTTGTCCAGTCGTGTTCAGCTCTAGGGGGCGGTGCTCATCCCCGTTTCCAAGCCATAGAGCCAGTGTTTTGTCCGAAGACAATCTTCCGTGGTCACATGGCCAGTGCGACTTAGACACAGAACGCTGTTACCTTCCCACCGAGGTGGTCCCTATTTATCTACTCGCATTTGCATGCTTTCGAACTGCTAGGTTGGCGGGAGCTGGGACAAGTGACAGGCGCTCACTCCATCACGTGGATTTGATCTTACAACTGCTTGGTCTTCTGACCCTGCAGCACAGGTTTCTGTGGTCTAGTCCACAGCGCCACCACGTCCCTTTTCAATGTTGAGCATTCTTTATCTTCAGTGTATTCAAACCTAGCTAAGCCAACAGATTGTCTGATTGAGCTGTCTAGAATAAATTATGCACCTCAGTCTGAGTAGATTATAAATCAGAGGTGGGGAATATGTGGCCCTCCATATGTTGTTGGACTACAGTTTCCAATATTGCTTCCTTTTTGGCCAGAGTAAATGGGAATTATACTAGAGCAACATCTATAGGACCACATGTTCCCCACTCCTGCTATAGATGCTAAAATTCACATATCTGTACATTGCCCTTTTATTTGTATTTTTTTTTTTGTTCAGATGAAGTCAGAACTAATTTGAACAGCTAGATGGAAGAAAGCTCTCATTTTTAGCCACAGCTATAATTAACACATTTTATCTTGTCTCCTATAGATGCTGACATTTTCCTGCCTCGTCTGACATGAGTTGCCTTGTACAACCCAAATACTGCCTGTTATACTTTTATTTGTTTTCTGTAATGGCATTCTAGGTTTTCCACTGCAGACACAGTTGAACAATGCTGCTTCTTTTTTCTTATTTCAATGAACCATTCAGGGGAACAATTTCTGCATAGGCAGATTCTTCTCTACTGTGTTATCAGCAATATGCAATTTGTATTATATTTGTATTTTTTTAAAGTTTGATGAATTCTCCTCAGTCGTGGAAAGTTGTTTTTCTTTGCTCAGTATTGAGTTTCTTCTGACTTACAATAGCCCTTATAGGATTTTTGAGATACGAGATGATCAAGGACTGGCTTACCTTTGCTATGCTCTTAATTGTCTGTGGCTAAAAAAGGGATTTGAACTCATACCTCTTGAATCCTATTCCAGCACTGTAGGCATGGTACCACACTGGTTCTCTTAAAAGGCAGTGGGCAGTTCTTTTTAGTACTAGATTACATTAGATATTTTGAATAAGAGAGCCATAATCTTATTGTAGGAAATTGAAGTTAACAGTTGTCAGAGTTTGGTAGAAAAAGCACCAGGGCCCAGTCCAGAGTAAGACCACAGGAACAAGGTAGAACCAACCCCACAGCCCAAGCAGAGACCAACCAGCTACCAGCTGGGGTTTTGAGTCCATACAGCAGCCGGGTGGAAGGATGATGCAAATCATGGTCAGACAGTCCAGGGGTCAAAGCCAGGAGGAACCGTAGCAAGACAGCAGGGTCCAGGGATGCAAGGAGAGGCAAGGCAAGAACCACCAGCCAGGCAAGGCAGGAATCACCAGGCAAGGCAGGAACAAGGAGGCTGGCTTGCAAGGCAGGAATATCAGCACAGCTGGAGAGCTTCATCACTGAAGCAAAGGCCTGTTCTAGTATAGCCCAGTCCTCTGCTTCCATAGGCGGCACTCCTGAGGAGCTGGGCAACAGCTGCAGGGAAAGGGCCCAGTCCTGCAATCTTTAGAGCAGTTCTTCCCAGGGAGATGGGGCCGATCCTGCCGGCATCTAAAGATGCAGAGTTCTGACAAGTCCTGACAAGTTTCCAATGATACAAGGAAATGATTTTTTTTTTTTGCCATTAATAACCTATTCTTTAAACATACAGAAACCCAAACAACAGGAGAATTACCGTGACCCTGTGTGGAGTTTTGCACATAGCATTTAAAGTCAGAATGCACATGAGCCTTGTTCTTCCACATGCTGCTCCTTCTAGTGTGCTATAGTTCAGTATTTGATGGGTTAACTCGCCACAGTTAGGTAGCAGTTTGCTGGTTACTTAAATTTGTCAGGTTGGAACCAAGACTGAAACAAAACTGGCCTTGAAATCAGGATTTGAAGCTAGTTTCACATCCTACAAAGGACACTTCCTTGTTTAGACACTAATTAAATCTTCAGGTTTGACCCAGTAGCAAGAAGAGGCATACACAGGGACAGTGCTCTTGATCCTCTTAAGTCATGGTGTCTCTGGATGTTGTAATTGTCAGAATTATTTAAGGGAAGATGAGGCTTCCAGATCTAGAATAAAGTGGCACATGGGCTTTTATGTTGTCGAATTTTAATGTTTTATAAAGTCTGAGATAGATATGCTGCTCGTCCCTGATAATATGAAAGGAGACTATCTCCGTCCTTTGAGCTTGTGCATCCCTCCCATTATTGCTCTCTTTCATCTTCCCAAAGCCATCTGTCAGCTTCAAGTAGACAAATGGTGGCTAGAGATGGGAAGGCCTGGAAAAAAAACTGGATCCCCCCCCCAAGCCATTTTATATGGCTTCAAAATTTCCTAACATTTTGCATCTTTACTTGGGACAGATGTGTGAAATGGTTGCTTTTTATAGGTAGACATGGATAGGTTGAGCCCTCTGCCCTGCCTCCCCATCCCAGTACACATAGCAGGCCACTAGTTAGTGTCTTTGCAGTTCCTGACAGTCCAGACTATCCGTTGCAAACACCATGTGCTTCTTGTATAATTATTAGACAGCATTTTAGGTATCTGGTTTCAGAGCCCAAGGTTGGGAGTTCAGTTCCCACTGTACCTTCTTAACAGGTGCTGGACATGTAGATCCATAGGGTTCCTTTCCAGCTCTGCAGTTCTAAGATGGTGATGATGATTAGCATTATTATTATTATTATATTGCTGAATTGTTGTTTGTACTGGCTTCATTTTGACATTCCAGTTCTCATAGTATTTTCCATAACAGGAAGACTAGATGACATTAACATTGGCATTTTGAAAGGTGATCAGTGATTGGTAGAAGCATTTGTTCCTTCTGGCCACTCTGACAGCTGCTAGCTTGTGCTTGCTGTTTGATGGTGAAAGTGAGTTGGGCAGGAAAATCTATATTTAACATATCTTTTCCTTAGAAAAAATTGAAGGCTGTATTCCTTCAGGGGCAGTGTCTTCCTTCTATGTCTCATGTCATGGCATTTTAGAAACATGATCAGCAATTGTTAGACTTGGAATACTAAATAATTAAGCACAAAGCCTCTGCCACTGAAATATATATGATGATAGGCTTTGTATTACTGTTTTGTTTTTCTACGTAATACAATTCTAAGTGGTCCATATATTTTTATACATTATAAACATGTACTTGAGCTCTACAGAGAGTGGTGTTTGAGCTTGATGAATAGCATTCATTAAGCTCTTTCTAAAATTGCAAAATAATATGACAAAATGTAAGACTGTATCCTTGTAAGATATTTATCAATCTTTATTGTTTTTGTAATACATTCATATCTTCACAGTACTGTAACTCCCAAAGCAAGACTGTGCTGTAATATATTCACTCCTTTTCTTGTTATACCCTAAAGGAGTGGTTTCCAACAGGGACCCTAGAAGTTCTGGAACTACATTTCCCAGAAATCCTGGCCACTACAGCTAGTGGTGAAAATTTATGGCCATTTTAGTTCAAAATATCCATGGACTCAGGGTTGGGAACCACTGTCCTATAGCTTTCATGGCTCATCCTTAACCAATGGGATTACTGTGTAGTTTACTGGGACTGAAGTTAGAGAAGAGAACTTCTGAAATTAATATTCATGTCAAACAATTTTGTGTGTTCCACAATCATGGTGGTTTTTACAGCTGATCTGAGAACACCACTGTCTGAATTACAGAGCTGAGCTTTATATAAATGCATGTTGCAAATCCCTATTGGTGTTGTGTCTTCGTTCTTGCCTTTCCTCTATCTTAAAATTGTATTAATTTTATTGTAAATTGTTGTTGCTGTAAGCCGCCTAGAGTGGTCCTATGTGATTCAGATAGGCGGGATATAAATTAAATAAATAAAATAAAATAAATAATAAATAACCTGTGAAAATATGCACACAAAAATGTTGTGGGTTCCCATTCTCTATCAGCCTAACTAGTTGAGTTATTTCTCACTTTCCCACTTGAGGAGTTCTGAGGCTGGTATACACATAGCTTGGCAATACCTTAGTTTTCCCATTCCCTTTTATGTATCCTTTGAACTGTGCTTATATCTGCAAAAATGCTTTCCTGCTTAAAAAACAAAGCTAACCATGATCCATTCTTCTTCTACAGATTCAGTAGATGGAGTAACGAATGGTGATGTCTACCAGGTAAATAGAAGTCAAGTGGTCTGTGTTGAAAAGGTCTAGTAGACTAGCCACTGGACGTCTTGTCAGACAATGAAATCCTCCATCCCCCACTATGTCCCAATCCTAACGTTCCACCACAGTTGGCAGTTGATTTTCAAAGCTGAAGAGCCAGGTGCAATATAGCCTTAACTCATAAGGCCTATGGAAGTTCTCTTTTTGCTGTGAATCTCAGCAGCCCCTCCTCATTTTCTGGAATTCCAGTTTACACATAAGAATGAGTAGCTGAGGTCCAGGGAGGGCACTCTTAAAAACTGTTTTTGCTCTGCTGAGGAGCTATTATCTTGCCTGTGACTCAGTTGAGGAGAAAAAAAAATAGAATGGATATGATTTGAATCAAATTGATTTAAATCATGATTAAATTTTTTAAAAATCAGTTTTTGGCACTAAAATTTGGTTTTATCCATCCTGGAAAAAAAAGAAGCTAACAGAAAGATACGGGTTTTGGAGAGTGAGGTTATCTGGGAGGCCCCATAGACCAGAATGGACTTTTTGGATACCAGTTGCCTGTTCCTGCCATAAAACACAGGGTGGTTACTACATACCTGTCCTATTTTAGGAAGCTATGGCTGACTTGTGGTATATTCTTGATTTATCAAATAGGTTGGTAATGAATATGCATGCATGATGGAAAAACAAGTCTTGTGGTACCTATAAAACTAACATGCTTTGTATGGCATAATTTTTTTATTGGACTGTAGTGCACTTTTTAATGGACTGTAAGTACCACAAGACTTTTTGTTCCTTTTGCTGCAACAGACTAACCCAGCAGTCTTTTTAAAAATGGGGTGGGGGGCAGAAGGTATCAGTCACATAATTAAATTGAATCATCCCTCAGCAATTAGGTGTCAGTTTTTGTAAGTTATGTTTTGTAACTACTTAAATGTAAATGAAATCAAACTGTCTTATTTAGTGAATAATTCCACTGCTTCTATTAATCACTTCATTATCTGGACTGGCTGTCAGGCAGGTCCTTTCCTTTTCTCCCTTTTCCCTTCCTGTCCCAAGACTTGACTGACACCATTTTCTTCTCCACTTATTTAAAATCTTGGTTGTTGTGAAGCAGAGATCTTAGAGGAGCCTCTCCATATTAGTGATCTCCTTCAGTCTTGGCCTACCCATCTTGTTTTTAATTTTTGATACTTTTTTGCTTTTAAGTTTCTCTGACAAAAATAACACTACCTTAGAACTATCTACCAAAGCCTTATTAAAATGCCTCCATCTTGGTTGGCCTCCTTCAGGAGAGCAATGGACCCACAGACTGTTATGCTGCTATTTCACAAGCTGATCGTCTGCAGACAGAGCCAGAGAGCATCCGCAAATGGAGAGAAGAACAACGGGAGCGTCTAGAAGTACTTGGTAAGGGGCACTGGTACATTTAGCAGCCTGAGTTGCTAATAAGGGTTGTGCTTTTAATTATGTCAAGATGGATCAGCAGTGTCACAGGCAAGAGTACCTTCCCTTGGTCAAGTGGCTGTAGCATCTCTAGATGCTTGAATGTGCTTTGCCTTCTTTTTTACTGTCTTCACTTACATGTGGAGCTGTTTTCTCAGAGCCTCTTTTGTAGTTCCTACTAGGGAGTAGAGAGCCAAAAGGATTCCCTTCTTGTAACTCACACAGGAGGTATTTTTCTAAACATCCTCAGGATCTCTGGCCTATAAAAGGCCAATTGTAAAAGCTCTGGTATGCTGTTTTATTCCCAAGGCTTTCATTTGGCTGTCACTTATGTGGGTCTTCATCCCTTAACAGTTGAGTTAATACCATGATTGTGAAGTGCATAGTCTTGGATTCAGGGAACCAGGCACTGGTGTTGGGCAACAGCTTTTCTTCAAGCTCTTGGTAGGCCCAATTGTAGCAGGCTTTATGTCGGAGCTCCATCCACAGTGCCGCCTGAGGGGGATTGCATAGTCTGCATAGAAGGAGGCCAAATCTCTTATGGCCCCAGTGTATAACTTTCTGTGGGCAGATTTGTTTTGAGAACAGTACATGAAGTCATAATTCTTAACCAGGATACATCAGCCTCAACAACCATGCAGATAAGCACAGTTACTTCTGTTTTGCATAGTTTTCTGTCTCTTTGTTATGTTGTGAAGATGGTAAAGAGCCATTTGGTGCCCTGAGTCGCTGTCCTTGGTGACTCTGGTCTGCTTTTGATATTTCAGTATGCATATGTTACTTCAAACATCTTCACAGTCATAAAGGCTGGAGGGTTTCCATTTCAAAAAAAGAAAAGAAAGCTGATTTGCTCAGGAAACAGGAGTTCCATGGCTAATATTGCAGCCTGTGCTTCTGTGGAATTACTCTTGAATTGGCTGTGCAGCTTGATTCCTGCCAGAAGTGGTGTGGAGGCCTAGAGGAATGGGTGAAAACTGATGACAGTGTCTGGCCATGGAGCTTTTGTTGGTGAATCAGCTCAGTGTGATCAAACTGCTCTTGCAGCTCCTCCTGATCTTGTGTTTTTATTAATTCCACCGGTGCACCGATAGAACTGTGGCTGCAAGCCCTATCCTTGCCCTCTACATCCTGTGTGCCTTCCAGAACCTGGCTCACTTGTAGCTTGGAGTATTAGGTATACTTAGCCTTTAAGAGAATGCTTGTATATAAGCCCCATTTTCATATCTGTACTTTTTTAAAGATGCCAACTCTCGAAAGCAAGAAGAGGAGTGGAAAGAGAAAGCAGTAAAAGAGTTGGAGGAGTGGTATGCAAGGCAAGATGAACAGCTACAGAAGACAAAAGTAAACAATAGGTAAGAAGAGTTTCCAGCGAGGAGGGTAACCCCGTTTGGGAGGAAGAAAACTGACTGCCCATCAGCTTTCACATTGTTGGCTTTCTCCATGGCTTGCAATGCTGCCATGGTGCAGGGTTTGTGCAAATTACAACTAGGAAATGAGGAGCCAGACACTGTAATACTCACACAGTCTTATCATAGGTGTCTAGTGTGAATCCTCTGCACACCTCTTCACTTCGTTTGCCTTCCATCATCAGTTTTAGCTTTGGCTTAGCGTAACATCTGCAGAGATGGCAAACATAGTTAAGGAGAAGAAATATTCTCTCCCACAAATCAGTTCTGGTTTTCTGGCAGAAATAAGTTGCTACCCAGATGTAATGCTAAGTTATGGATGAAAGAGGGAAGGTGAGATGGGGGGTGGTGGAGAAGCACCCCTTGCTGAACTTGGCTGCTGATTCGCTGGGAGTCGGCATGAGGGATCATGTGTTGATGAAATTCCCTCTTGTCAGAATTAGGCGAGTTGGTCAGGCAATCAGACCTTTGGCTGAGGTGATGTAGGCCGAATCAATATCATCCTTGTGGACTTACTGTATTTTGCAGAGAAAGGGAATTAGTTTGCATGCTGCTTGTATAGTCAAGGAGGGGGGAGGAGCTAGATTATCCTGCCAGGTGTCAAAATGGATAACAGTGTGCTTCTCCAGATAGCCATTATGAAAGCTGTATTTTTCCTAGTGGTTATTTTTCCTCACTTTATAATAAAAGAGCACTTATCAGTTGTGCCAGGGATTCTGAAAAAGGAAGAGGCAGCATGTGGCGTTTAGAATCCAGATCAGATGACCAGAATTTATCCTGCAGTCCAGTACTACCCCAAAAGACTTTTAAAAACAGTGTCCTATGTCACCTTTTTAAATACAAGCCTCTCCCAATGATTTCGTAGAAGTTATTTTTATCATACTCTTGAGCCAAAAAAGTTTTTCAGAATACTTGAACAGGGCGGGTTGTTTTTCCAAATGCGAGTTGAGAGGCTCAAGTCCCAGGGGATGTGGTCCGATCCTTCGGTTTGCTTAAAACAGCTGAGGGCCAGGATCCAAGGAGCTGCAACCATAACTGCTGATTAGACTTGTTGAATGCCAAGGTCACAGGGTTGCATTGTAGGTTTTGCTGCTAGTGGTATCAGCATTTAAAACATTTTGAGCAGCCTTTTCCACACATACTAAATGCCCTGAGCGTAATTTACAAGCCAGCCTCTAGTCCATTTCAGAGTGAAATGCATTTAAGGCCATTGATTTCAATAGACGTCAGTATAGTGGACAGAGTGGCAAACTAAGACTTAGAAGACCTGGATTCAAATCTTTGCTCAGTCATGGACATTCATTGAGAGATCGCAATGGTAAGCTGCTCCTTAAATGTCTCACATACTTTGAAAACCTTGCTAGGGTTGCCATAAGTCAGAATGGACTTGACAGCACTTAATATATAGCAGTCATTTAATATTTTCCCACCGGTTAGTTAATAATTGGGATATATGAGCAGGGTTTAGTGAAGAGGATGTACATGTTTTCAATTTTGAAAAATGCGAATTTTGATGTGTTAAACCAGCCCTTTGAAAATATGAAGTGCCATCCTGAAACTTTCAGGAGCTGTAATTCTCCCTTTTTTGTTGGAATAAGAGCAGGCTGGTGGAAGGCTTTGGAGGGCTGTACTTCAACCACCAATGTTTTACTGTATTTTTCGCTCCATAAGACTCACCTTTCCATAAGACGCACCAATTTTTTAGGAGAAGAAAACAGGAAAATATAAACTGATTTCTTCGCTCCATAAGACGCACAGACTTTCCACCCCCCTGTTTTGTGGGGAAAAAGTGTGTCTTATGGTGCGAAAAATACGGTATCTTATATTTAATTGCACTTGTTTGCCACCACAAGCACTTATTGAATGGAATGGCTGAATAAAAATGTAATCATAAATAAAAACGCACTAGATGTTGATGCTATAAAATCAGCAGGAAACGAAGTCTGTGGTGTGTCTTCTTATTACACTGAGCTGATCTCTGCTCCTGTCCTTTTTGTCTTTCCCAGTTTTAAATAGCAAACGGTGTTAACTCAGCGCTCACATTTGGGAAAAGGAAATAGCTGTTTCCCCCCCTCTTTTGAAAAGATATGAACTGAGTTCAAAAGAGAAACCTGTCATTTTTTCCTCAGAATTATTAATAGTGTGCATGAGATTACTTCTTCTGTCTTCACAACTGTGCTGTAGACACATTGGAAACTCAACCTGCTCCTCACTTGTTCATTTTTTGCTTTAGTTACAAAACTTTTCTACCTATGAAATGCTAAAAGGAGAACATGACTAGAGCACATAATGGCCACCTTTTAACTGGTCAGATCATGTGCCTGTTGCAGGTGAAAAGCTGATTCTTTACTACTCATGGCTTTTGGAGTAGGAACCAGCTTTGTTCTTTGTTGCATTTTCTTTCTAGAGCATCCTCTCCCCCCCTCCCCAATTAGAGCTTTAACCAAAGCACTAATGCAAGCCATAGCTAATGCAGACAGGTTTCCTTCATTAGCTGTGGTTTGCAAATCCACTGGAATTATTGATTGAGCAGGACCCTTCTGGTTTTGCCTTGGTAGACACATAATGCAAAAACTTTGTGCATGTCCTGGAAGGGATAGATAGGGTGGTTGTTTTCAGGAGGTTGGCTACCAAGGCCTGCAAATTATGGTTTGTGGGGAGCCGTTGTTTCTTGACTACGCTGCTTAGTGCTTAAAATAAGTGTTTTTCTTCCCTCTTACTTGGGCATGTCTCGGTATTTCCAAGGTTGGACTAATCTATTACATGTTTAACATATTAAACCTAATACAACTTCAGCTGTGTTTCTTTCTGCTTACTCTTCTCTTTTTCTCTCTTGCCTGCTTGCCTCTTCTACGGACAACTTGCCACCTAGGGTAGCAGATGAAGCTTTCTACAAACAACCCTTCGCTGACGTGATTGGTTATGTGTATGTTGCCTAACTACTGGCTCTTTGTCTGATCCATTATCCATCAGTTTCCGTTAATACTTCTAATCTCTGAGGCTTATTGCAGTCAAAGTAGCCCAAAACCAACCCACGATGGGCAGAGATGCATGTTCTGCTGCAAAGACATGCCTTGAGTTTTTAGGCTACAGGAGACACTTTAGTTCTCATACATGATGTGGGGAAGGCATGTGATTAAAAAGTAGGAGGTTATGTAGAAGCTCTGGGATGACTGGCTAGAATTTTGTCAGGCACTCGTGGCCTATGGAACAATGCATATGTCTCTTGAATTCTTGTGCTGACATTTAATCCAAGGTATAGTGGAGGTAAAGGTGAAACTACTAGTCAGAGTTTCAGACATTTGGGCAAGAGGTTCCTCAGTTGCTAGTCCAGTTCCCTTTAGAATATTGAATATAATCCTGAGGGATCTTTGTGTACAAGGTTGCTTAGAGTCTTGACAGCCCAAGATAGGATTTGGGTTAACACAGCAAAGTGTCCTTGATTCTTAGCCAGAAGAGCAGCCTAGAAAATAGGATAACCTGTGGAAATGGACTTTCTTTGCTGTAGGTATAGTTGTGCAGTACTTGCTGCCACATCACTGCTGGGCTGTGGCAGCTTTTTTTATGGAAAGTACTCCTGTCCAAAAGGAAGTTGACTAAGGTGTGTCGGCAAGTCGGTACTTAAAAACTAGAGTTGTGCTTCCCCATTGGGTTGAGTAAGTTGATATTTAGAATCGGAAGAACGGCGGCGCTCAATTCTTTTTGACGTCAATTAATGTCTTTGTTCAGAAAGAGTATGAAGGCAATAGGGGAGAGGAGAAAAGACTGGAATCAGACCCAATCTTTTACAAATTCTTGCCATGTATGAAGTACACAGGGTTCCAGTTGGTGCTAATGTAGATGCACTAAAAAGGGCATCATGGGGGGAGGGGTAGAGCAATCACCTCATCAAATAGTCATTGTCACAAAATAGTAAGAAGTGAGAAGAAGCAAGAGCAAACAGCAACTGTTTTCCTCTTACATTTGGGTGACAAGATCAGGAGACAGAGCATGCTTTGTCTCAACCTCTACTTTGCATGATATGGCACCATCTCTCTCCGAAGAGAGCTGATGCTGATCAAATTGCATTGGGACTGGAACCCTGACCCTCCACTCCTATACTACTTTGATCAGAGCCTCTCTGTGCTATTGGGAGTGTGTGTGGCAGCTTCTTCTTGGGCTCAAGTTAAATGTTGTGCTTGGCAGTGTGGTTGATTGATGATCTAGAATACAGTAATCTCAAACTTGTGAAATGCTGGATGTACAGGTGGTGTTTGCCTTTGCTCTTTGCAGATGGAATTGATGTGGAAAGACAGGTTCCTGTAGCCAGGCTTGTGGGGAGGAGGAGGAGGAAGAGGAAGACACCTGCAGGGCAATAACTGCAAACTGAAAGGGGCAGCATGTTTCCTGTTGACAGTACTGCAGAGTGCATGCCTGGCCAGCTTTATTTACCATCTGCATTATGCTCATTTTCATTTTCTATATCTGACTTAAACTCTCCTTTTTTTTTTGTTTCTCTTCACCTTTAAGCACAAACATAAACCATCCTTGCTACAGCCTAGAACAGTTAAGTAAACTCTTCACTGCCCCTTAAGTGTCTTGTCCCATGAAATAGCAGTGTTGTAGTGACCTTTGTCATTAGTGGTGTCTGTAAACTCCAGTCCATCCTTGTGATCTGTGCTGAACCTCATGAGATCATCTTCATTGCTTCCTCCCCCTCCCCATGGCTGATTGTTGGAGTAGGTGGGAGTCCTGCCCTTCCTCACTTCATAATGATAGTTGTTTTCTGCTTCTGCCATGTCAGGGTCTGAAGGCCTCACTGTCTGCTTTGCTTATGCATTGAAGAATAAAATTTCTTTTTAAGTTCAAGCAATCTAGCAGCATAACATTACTGAAAGGATAACACTAATTCTAAGGCTGATCCAAGTGTATGGGTAAAATGAGCAGGCCGAGTTATCCTTGAGCTGGCCTTTGTTGATCTCTTCTGCTGCAGTGGATGCCATTAAGTCTATAGCACTTGCAGTCATGAGGGCTATGCCTTTTTTCTTTGTTGCTTATCTCCTCTGCTTCTCAATAGAGTTTGGAATACAGACTTACACAATGATTTATGATACTTGGAGGATGCTTCCAAGTATTGAATGTGACATTTGCCCCAGTGCAGTGCTTTTACTTAAATTGTTAGCTTTTCTTATGCAGAACCTGAATGCATGTGTGGTTGGAGGCTGGGAGGTTCTTTACCTGCTGTAGTACACAATTCTGTGCATTGGAAGTACAGTAATGTTTGAGCTCAGCACTTTGGGCCTCCAGCTATACATCGTCTGTTTACTTGATTGGATGAGTAAAGCAAACCCCTTCATCACCCATAGTCCTCTGTATCTGCATAGGGTGCTCATGTTCTTAAGGTAACTCTAGAGTTAGCTGTGTATCTTATTCAGAGACTGAGACTTCATTGCTGTCTTGAAGCAGACACCTGTATTCCAACATTTTACATGGCACTGTTATGTTCCTCTGCACCAATTGCCCCTTCTGTTCTGGGGTGGAGGGGTTGGGAAGCCCTCAGGGTGCTACTGAGTCTGCTCTGCCAGCCTTTAGAATAAAAGGAAACAGGTTGCTTGTGGGAGAGAGGTTGGGAAATGGACACAGTTGAGATTAAACATGGCGTCGCATTGCTTCTAGGGCAGCGGAAGAAGCCTTTGTGAATGATGTCGACGAAGCGTCCCCAGGAACCGAGTGGGAACGTGTGGCTCGGCTCTGTGACTTTAACCCCAAGTCCAGTAAGCAGGCAAAGGATGTGTCCCGCATGCGCTCCGTGCTCATTTCACTCAAGCAGGCTCCGCTGGTTCGCTGAAGGGAAAGCACACACGCGACACTACAAATGCAATATCTTTAACTTTACTCAGAGAAGCTGTGTTTGCAGTAATTGGATTAATTATGTTTAAATGTTTTTGTTTTTTTGGACCAAACCTCATGATGTATTTCGAGTTTGATCATTGTTTTGTGATTGCATGTTCTTCCCTCCTTTGTGTCCTCTTGGTCTCCAAACTGGGAGGCAACTTCCAGAACTGTAGTCTCTGTGCTTCTCAGGCACTGAGATGCCACTCGCAGCTGTACTGATATTAAAGATCTGTTTAAACAGCATTCTTGTACTGAAACTTAAACATCCAAAAGGACTTCTTTATCGCTTTAGAAGGTACAGACAGAGCAGCTTGTGGTATGTATGACTACAATTGGTGCTAGGTTTAAAGAATCTGGCTCTTGCAGCATAAAAAGAAACCGAGATGTCTCTTTACTGTCACAAGTGGTGCAGAATCTCTTCTTTCCCACGTGTGGTTGTCTTTGCAAGAGGCTTGTTCCGGGAAGGTGGCTTAGGTGTTGTACTACGTCCACCCACTCTTCCACTGTTCTCCACCTACCACCTTAATTTAGAGAATTTGGGGTTTTATCTGTCAGTTTGTGGAAAGTGGTTAGTGGGGGAGAGTGGTTACCATTAGGGGGAGGGGAAAGCCTTAAACTCCTAGAAGAGGTGCTGAAGGGGGAAATTCCTTTAGTAGCAGAAGCTGCGTATGAGGCAGTATGATAGGAAACACTAAGTGGTCAGCTTCCCATTTCAGCTCTTAAGGAACTGGGGCTCCTGGAATCTGGCAACATTGATGTTGAATATGGTATAATGTTGTTAGTGTGTTCTCCATAAAAGCACACTTCTTCAGAGAAAGGCCTTCTGTCAGGTCAATCCCCTTCCTGGACTCCAGAGGCAAAGCTGATTAAACTCATTTCTGAAGTCAGGATTCCTCATCCCAGTTTTTCAGCATCTTCTATGGGACAGGTAAGCCACCAGCAAAACGAAGCTACTGTGCTCTGTTCTAAAGCAAAGAAAGCAATTTCTGGCTTTAGGCAACAGTTAAAACAGAGAAAGGACCTGTCCTGAATGTGGTTGACCAAAGCAAACAAGCTCCTCTCTATCTGGTCGTCTTTTATGTCTTCAAGCAGGGAAAGAGCTGTGCTAAGAAGGAGTACAAGGAGTGGCTCAGAGTACATGGATGAGGTAATTAAATGTCTCTGATACTCTCACAGAACTGAAAGGGACCTTGCAGGTCATTTAGTATAGCACTGCTCAATGCAGGAGGCAACTACAGTCTTGACTGGGGGCTTTTTTAATACAGCAGAAGACAATCTTGTGTTTTTCTCCACTGTTCTGTTGTAACACAGATCCTAACATCTAGCTCAGTAGTTCCCAACCTTGGGTCCCCAGATGTTCTTCTTCTGCTCCCAGAAATCCTGGTGAGCACAGCTGTTGGTGAAGATTTCTGGGAATGTTAGTTTAAGAACATCTGGGTAGCCAAGACTGGAAACCACCAATCTAGCTAAAGCCTACCACTTGCTTCTTTGTCTGCCTTCTGAAGCAATAGGGCAAACCTGCTCCTCCTTCTGTCCTTGAGATAAAGACAGCCATTTCCTTTCTTAACATCTCCAAGTGAAAAATTTTGAACTATTTCCAGATGTACAGGGCCTTGTAAATATAGCAGATGTCAGAGTATTTACATAGTGGTCTCTGTGGAATGGGATCCTTTGATTTAACTTTCAGCAGCTTCATGTCAGCCTTTGCAAAGTGCTTGCTTGTTTATAATACCTTTTCTCTGAAAATACCTAAGTAGAGATGTGTAAGTTTGGCCTCTGTCTCCTTAGATTTCTTTGGAAATCTAACCTAGCTATTTTGTTTTGCAAACAACTGTTTCTTGTCCACAATACAGGTTATGCATCAAAACAATAAAGTGCTCAGGCACACTCTTTCAGAACAACTCTAGTCAAAAATTTTGGTAGTTTATAAACCACAGACTGATCTTAAATTCTTTGGTGTGCTCCAGTAGCCAGTGGATATTTGCAATGTTATCTCAAAATCTCTTCCTTTTTAGAATGCAGCTTGACTCTCAGGCTTTTCTTGCACCATTGTAAGGTTGCATGACTTTGCTTTCACAAGAAATTAGAGCAATGGTTACAGCACCTCTTGGCATCTCATTTCTTGGAGACTTGAATGTATAATGAACGTTTCCCATCCCTGGGCCATTGTTTCATTTTTCCTATATGTTGACAGATTTTTGTTAGGATTTTAAAAGAGTCTGTGGCCTAAAATAGTTGGTGTTCCATCTAACTGGTGATTTATTTTTTCCTAGCATTTTCAGAGGAGCTTTCACTTCACTTTCTAGAACTGAGGCTTTTCACCATAAAGTGATCAGCCACAATATTAAAATCACCCATCTAATATTGGTCCCCGTCATGCTGCCAAAACAGCACTGTTGCATTGAGGCATGGACTCCACAAGACCTCTGAATATGACTTGTATCTGGCACCAAGACATTGGCAGTAGATTCCTTAAATGCTGCAAGTTGCAAGGCGGACCCTCTGTAGATCAGATTTGGTTCCAGCACATCCCACAGATGCTCAGTCAGATTGCGATCTGGGGAATTTGGAGGCCAAGGCAACACCTTGAACTTTTTGTCATGTTCTTCAAACCATTTCTGAACAATTTTTTCCAGTGTGGAAGGGTGCATTATCCTTCTGAAAGAGGGCACTACCATCAGGGAATATCATTGCCATGAAGGGGTGTATGTGGTCTAGGTAGGTGGTACAGTTTGAAGTAACATCCATATGAATGCCAGGACCCAAGGTTTCCCAGGATGTTACCCAGAGCATAACACTGCCTCCACTGGCTGGCCTTATTCCCATAGTACATCCTGCTGCCATCTCTTCTCCAGGTAAACGACACCCACCCACCTGGTCATCCACATGATCTAAAAGAAAATGTGATTCATCAGACCAGGCAACCTTCACCTTCTTGCTCCATGGTCCAGCTCTGATGCTCATGTCCCCATTTTAGGTGCTTTTGGCAGTGGACAGAGCTTATCATGGTTACTCTGGTCTGCAGCTATGTAACCTCATACTCCACAAACTGATGCACTGTGTGTTGTGACACTTTTCTGCCATGGCCAGTATTAAATTTTTCAACAATTTGAGCTACAGTAGCTCTTCTGTGAAAAAGCTGAGTTTGGGATTCTGACCCTATTTCTGTCACCTTTAACTTTTTGCTTCCTGCCTGTCCTTTACAACTTTTAAGTGTTTCTTCCATCATCTATCCAGGTTTTTATTTTCTTTTGATTACAGGAATTGTCTTTTTTTTTGTTTCATTCCACAGTTCTTCTGATTCACTATCAACTAACTTTTGTAATGTAAATCTGTCCCTCGTGTGAACTTTAAATTTATGTTGTTTATATTTTGGCATTAGGATTCTTTTAGTGTTCTTTTTCAGTTTTACTCTTGATTATCAGTACCACAGTCTGCTCCTGGTCCTGTGTTGGCAGAGAGCTGCTCTGTTTCCAATTATGTAGTCTATTTGATTTCTTATTGGCCATCTGATCACATCCATGTGTACAGTCATCTGTCTGGTTGCTTGAAGCATGTATTTGCAATAAATGGATTGTTGACTTCACAGAACTCTGGGTCATTCTCCTGATTCATTTCGGTCCCCTAAACCAAATTTTCCAATGTTTGGTTCTGCTTTACTATTTTTCCAGTCACCTATGATTACAAGTATATCTTGTTCTAGTGTGTGATCAGTTTCCTCCTCAATGCTTGCAGAAAAACTTTGAACCTCAGTATTTGACCCATTCCATTTCTTCTGAGTTTGTCATTTCCAGAGTAGAACACTTTGTAGTTTCAGACTGAAAATATCCCAATCCAATCCTTTAGTTCCCTGCCACCAAGCACTGCAGTGTTTATATGATCCATTTCTTGCTTTAGTTTCCAGTTTATTTCGATTTGTAGTTATCTTGTCCGATGGTCCAGTTTTATGTGTCGTGCTGCATTGGATTTTGCATTTACTTCTGTGCTATCAGCAAGTAAACATCCTTTTGGTATTAATCTAGTTGTGGCATTAGGGACAGTGCTGCTTGTGCTTGTCTTTTGCTCTTCCCTAGTGCTGATTGAATGCTTTCTGACCTGTGAGTCTCATCTCCCTGCACTGTCTCTTGTTTCATAGTGGGCTGTTTCATCATAGGGTTTTCATAGTAAGGAAAGTTCAGCAGTTTACCACTGCCACCTTCTGTATATTAACAAAACTTGAGTTTCACTGTCATTATCTCGTCCACCAGTGTCACTTTCAGCTACCACTGTTGCCCAGTAGCTGCTTCCTCCATCACCATTGGAACTCTCCATTATTTTATGCTGTTGTGGCTGTTACCCTCAAAGAAGGTGGATGCATCCTAGTCTGGTGTCTCCTCTGTGACCTGCCTTGGGTGACGCTCCTAGGTGTTCAGACTTATAGTAGAGTCTGGCCTCTTGACTGCATTGCTCTCGGCTTCACTTACACATTCAAACCCCTTCACCTTGTTAAGGTGTGTATCTGCTTAGAGGTTAAGAAACTTAGGACATCAATGATGACGGCAAAGTTATGCTCCAAATTTTAACTGTTATAATTGCATGTGATTGAGAAGTATACTGTACAATGAATTTAGTCTTTATTCTGAGGATAACTGTTTGTTCACAAATAATAATATATGCCAGCAGTGAGAGATATATCACTGTATCTTGCAAAATAATGATTGTTTACTGCATCTCTTGCTGACCTGATTAGGGCTTCAACATAATTTTGAGTTATCTCTAGAAGTAATAAATGGAAAAACTGTTATCCAGTTATTAGAAGAATTGTCTTTTGCAACAACACTTCAGTGCCACTTTAGCACTGGGAAATAAGGAACAAAGTGTAATATAATAGTTTTTTGCAAGTTCAGATTAGCACTATCAAACTGGACAGAAATTATGTTTTTCCCCCTTAAGCTTTGTATTTTAAAAATGGGAAGGGGGGTTATTACAGATTCAAAACTATTTTAAGTCTCAAAATTACTAAGGATATTTGAATAGGGTGATTAATTAAAATCTTTCGGCTAGTCATCTTTCTGAGTCAAAAAATTGCACATCTCCTTAAGGGCTTTCAAAGACAAATCAAAGCATACTGATAGTACGGCAGCCGAGTTATTATATAATTATTACTCCTAATGATGAACTTCAGTATCTCTGAGGCTTGCATTTGGAAGCATGCTGGGGCTCTGCACTTACTTTATATACAGTGGTGCCCCACATGACGATGATAATCCGTCTCATTGAAATCGCTCTTTAGCAAAATCGTCATGCGAAAACCCTTTTCCCATTGGAATGCATTGGAACCCGGTTAATGCATTCCAATGGGGAAAATACCTTGTCGCCCAACGATCGCCCATAGGGAAGCCATTTTGTGAGTGCCGATCAGCTGTAAAAATGGCTGCCCTGTGAAGCATGGGTCTAGAAAACACAGGACAGCCATTTTGCAAAGCCGATGATCAGTGGAAAAAATCGTTGTCTTGCAAACAAACGGTTTGCGAAGCAGGGACCTAATCCAACGTCGAGCGAAGATCCCCCATTGGAATGACTGTTTTGCGAATCGCTATAGCGATCGCAAAAAGTCATCATTATGTGGATTTGTCGTTTAGCAGGGTCGGCGTCTTGGGAGATACCACTGTACTGAACTTGAGGGACTTGTGCCCCTCAGTTTGCAGAAGAATACAGGCACTTGCACACAAAGGTAGCATTTTCACTTTCCATATATTTGTGGCTATATTCTATATATGAGCAGGTGACAGGAAATGTAATTTGTGTATTTATAAATACAAAAGCCACCCTCTAAAAAAAAACAAAAAACAGCCTGATGGATTATTGAGTATGCTGATCACTTCAGATATTCTTGGCACTTATCCTGGAGAAGGGTATGTGTGGCAGGGGATTTGGCAGGAAGGATAAGTGCTGAAGGAAATACAGTATACCACAAAAGCCACTCGAGCAACCTATATGCTTTTTATGACGTTTCCCACTCTGAAAACAAAACTTGGAGCAGAGAGTAGTAATTAGGAAGATAACATGTGCAGACAGCTGCTATGCAAAGTGCTCCTTTTGGGCTCAGAAACTCAATGTCAGATAATAAGGTGGCAGATCTTCACTTGTTCAAAAATAAAGCAAAATGTGCTGCTTATATATCACCCATAGTGCTTAAAGCTCTCTCTGGGCGGTTTATAATTATGTAGGCTACATATTGTGACCCCATCCCCCCAGTGAGCTGGGGATGTAATTTACTGACTTGTGAAGGATTGAAGGGTGGAGTCAACCTGAGCCTGGGATTGAACTCAGGTTGTGAGCAAAGTGTTTACTGCAGTACTGCAGTTTAACCACGATGCCACAAGGCCTCTCTTTAAGTCTTGCCAAAACAGCAACTGTTCCGGGATGAACAAGGAGTGACCCCATGCCATCCAGGTTCACTGTTATGCTGTCTTGTACCAACCTCTTCTGCTAGTCTCCTTCTCAACTTTTTTTAAAAATCCTTTGTAGTCTCAAGCAGGCAACCAAACCACAATGATTACTGAGACTGACAGATCCTGAAGCTGAGGGTCCAATACTTTGGCCATCTGATGAGAAGAGAAGACTCCCTGGAAAAGACCCTGATGTTGGGAAAGAGTGAAGACAAGAGGAGAAGGGGACGACAGAAAAGCTACCAACATGTATTTGACCCAACTCCGGGAGGCAGTAGAAGACAGGAGGGCCTGGTGTGCTCTGGTCCATGGGGTCACGAAGAGTTGGACACAACTAAACAACAACAAACAATGCTGGAATGTTTCAATGGCTTAAGTACTGCTGCATGCCATGAACTATGTGGTTGGAATGTATCCTGCATAATTTCATCTCTTTCCAAGTAATGAGAAGAGGGGGATGGGAAGAGATCATTTCCTGCTGGTTATAAGCATGCCTGGGACTGCAGAGAGACACATTAGATCCTAGCAGTAAAATACTGAAAACATGCTTTAAATGGCAGAGGGAACACTGTAAAAATCCTTCCTATGCTGTTTTTTAAGAGAACTTGTTTTTCAGACCCAGTATTATTAAAACTGAAGTCTAGTTATTTCTCAGTAGGCAAAAATCATCCATGAAAGATCATAAAACTACCCCAGGCAATTAATCTGTCTGATTAATGTTGTCTTTACAGCAGCTCACTATGGGTAATGAACTTCTGGCTCTAATTCATGTGTCAGAAGAGGAAGCAAACACTCAAAGTCAATACAAAATTCAAATATTCAAGTCAGAAGATCCAGTACACTTCTGTTTTATATTAGTACACTCTTAACAACTGTACCATTGCTCCTGTAGCTTTTAAGGCAGTAGTTTTCATGCACTCTAAATTTCATTTGTGTTCGTTCAGTTTTACTCTTCTTACACTGCATTTTAAAGAACATGCCTCCAAAATGAATTCTGAGGAACAAGACTTGCATCTTGACTTTTCCCTGCATGTCTTTTTGTATGTTTCCGCATTGACTTCAAAGTGTTAATGCTTACATATAAAGCCCTAAACGGTTTAGGACCTCAATACTTGGCAGAACGCCTACTCCCACCAAGATCTACCCGTGTCACTCGTGCGAGCCAGGAGGTGAGGCTGAGGAGCCTAACGCCGAGGGAGGCCCGGAAGGAAAGAACTAGAAACCGGGTCTTCTCGGCGGTGGCATCTCACCTCTGGAATAACCTACCTCCGGAGATTCGCACTGCACCCTTGCTGGGTACTTTTAAGAACCAACTAAAAACGTGGAAGTATAGGCAGGCCTTCCCTTCCAGTTAATTCCTGTCCTCTTTCCTTTTTTCTTCTTCTCTTTATTTGATTTATTTTGTATTTTTCCCATTGCAAAATCATTTAATTAATTACCGTATTTTTCGCACCATAAGACGCACCTTTCCATAAGACGCACCAATTTTTAAGAGAAGAAAACAGGAAAATATAATCTGTTTTCTTTGCTCCATAAGACGCACAGACTTTCCACCCCCCTGTTTTGTGGGAAAAAAGTGCATCTTATGGTGCAAAAAATACGGTAATTGTTATAAATTTTTCTTGAACTTGTTATGTTTTATGTTGTAAGCCGCCTAGAGTGGTCGAAATGACTAGATAGGCAGGGTATAAATACTATTATTATTATTATTATTATTATTATTATTATTATTATTATTATTATTATTATTATTATTATTATTATTATTATTATTATTAATAATAATAATAATAATAATAATAATAATAATAATAATAATAATAATAATAATAATAATAATAATAATAATAATAATAATAAAGCCCCTTGGAGTCTGGTAAGGCACAAAGCTGGTTCACACTTCAGGAGTTAAGTCTGGCTGTCTGAAATTATGAGCCCTTCCAAATGATAGTTTGGTCCTCAAACTCAATCATTAGTACAACGTCCAAACTCAGCCTGTCAAAATGGAAATTGAATAGGATCCTGCTGAAAAGCAGCAGTAGCTCTTTTCATTTCATAAGTTACTGCCACAGTCAGGTGGAGAACTGCATCCTCAGATAGACCCAAATGCCTCTCCCATGCCCCTTTCATTCTGAGGACATGTATCCAATATACCACGTACCCTACTAGGACTCAGGAGACCTAAGTGCATTCCTGCTCTGTCACGGAGACTCATGGGTGGAACTGCTAAAACCATTTCTTTAAACATCTCACCTTGAAAGCCCTGTTATGGTCACTGTAAATCAGGTTCAACTTGACAGCACATAACACAATCCCCATATACTCCCTGCCCCTTCCTGATGAGTGCAGTGTAAATATGAACTGTGCACTGGCACATGTAGTGATGTGAAAAGAAACGCTTAAGGAAATACAGCCTTCAGTAACCAACTTAAGTGAAGCTACTGGAGGGTGAATCACAAAGCAGCCAATCAAAAAACGTTATCTGTTCAGACCCATAATGAAAAGCATGTGTATTGGCACATGGAACTGTATGGTTAAAATTGCGTGACATCTGTGAAAGACATTTGCAGGCAAAATCCTGTTGCATAAAGTTACACCGACATGAACCAGAACCGGTGCCAAAAATAATTCAAATAAATTGGAAGGTTCCTATTCCTTGCTGTCAGGTTTCAAGGCTCTGTAGGACTCTCTTTTGCCCTGGGAAAGCCTTGGGGAGCCTCAGCATAGGAGAACGTTAACAGGAAAAAAAATCACTGCTGGTTTGCCATTGCTCAGATCTGGACTGATTTAAATCAAAAATTTAAACTAATTACTTCCAGCACCCGATCCAGTTTATACCAGTTTAACTTTATGCAGTAGGATTTTGTCCATTATATCAGATTTATTTCAACAGTAAACACAAAGCAGATATTTGCATATCAAACAGAAGTGGGAGGACCTGTCTTTCCAGCCAAATGCCTAGCAATCTGGATCAAGAAGCCTAAGGCGCCTAGGACACACATGGTGTTTGAAACTGACAGTATGGCCCCCTAAAAAGCAAGTGAAAGATTAAATGAAACCAAGAACAGGAAGTGTCCTTGATCTCCGTAGGAAGTGGGTTGCATTTAAAAGCAGAACCACAAGTGAATGAGAACAGCAAGTATTTTGATCCTCCTCTTCATTCTAATGTGAGGTGTATGCTGTCATACGTCACTGAACTCTTTGACCCAAAAACGATTTTTAATATTAATTTAACAAATAAATACATGGATCAGCATTACACATCACGAGACCTTCAACAATTAGAAGGCTGTAATCCCCTTCATCAAGTACAAAATCTAGGTACCCATTTTTGTCTCGGCAGCAGCAACAATAGTTACATATATCTCTAGAGAAAGACTCTGTTCATCAATAGTCCTCCATCAAAGGCCTTATATATCAGCTAAACCAGCAGCAAAATCCACAGAAGGATAAGTAAGAAAATGTAGATATTTCATCTTTATTTTTAGACAGCTGCTATATCAAACCCCTTAGTTTTAAGTTTGTCTTCCTGTGAGGCACCTTTCTAGTGTCTTGTGGCTTTCCAGCATACAAATAGGACAACATTTTAAAAAAAATGAGCAACAGCATATTTAGGGTAAAGAGGTTCCAAAGGATCTGTAGATCTACCTAAAATACCAACAAGAAATTTGTAACCATTTCTACTTTGCCGTATATTTAGTATATCCTGCGTGTTGTATAATCTAAAACCATGCTAGCAGCTCCAAGCAAGGCAGGATCTGTCAGGTCTGAGACAACCACATCCACCATCTGTGCAGAGAACAAAGCCCGCTGACGGATCACATCTTTGACAATGCTGACATAGTGACTTGCCAGGACACCGGAAAGTATCACAAGGGAAGGGTTAATAGTGTGCAGGATATTCACAACGCCAAGGCCCAGAGCTGTTCCTGCTGTGAGGGAAAAAGGAAAAAACAAACATGTTGGAATTTGTTACGAGGCATTTCTCTTACATAAAAATGGATGAAAAAGTTAATATGGTCTATACTTCTGTCTCACTGGTCCTGTCTGATCAAATAATTTGCACGGTTTAAAAAACTACAAAAGGTGCTTACCAAAAGCTACAGTAGAATGTGGGCCACGATGACGTTCCCACCTTTTCCAAAATTATTGCCAACTTTATTTTAAGAGAGGCATAGTCAACAGATCACACCTTAACATTAAGAACACTACTTAATATTGTGATTAAAGAAAAGAATTTTGTTTTATATGACATGCAATGATTCAGGAAACAACAATTCCTGCTTGGCATTATTCCATTTGTATAGAGAATACATTTAATATATTCAGCAGTGTCCTAGAGCAGGGATGGGCAGGCTTAAAGGATCTACATTTTAAGCAGAACTCTTGAGATCCACCCAAATTATTTCCAGGTGTATATGGTACTGCAGCCTACACCTCCTGATAACTTCATCTATTGTAAATCTAGGTGTATTGTAGGTTCTTAAGCATCTGTTTTAAAAAGCCAGGAAATTCAGTCCTTCAAAAGTTACCCTTCTGGTTTATGAAATGTGGCATGCTGCTTCTCTGTCCATATTCAAAGTGCTAGGAAATGGTCTGACACTGCCTTGCAATGTTGTGCCTGCACTGCAAGCAGGAAAAAGGATGCCAAGCTTCACACAGTAAAGACCAGCTTGAATGCTGATGGCGTCCGTATTAGTAGTCATTATGGTCTAGGAGAATTCTTCCCTACGTGCACTACCATTCACAAACAGACACCATGCAAGGGAAAATCACAGAACTTTTTTTCCCCATCAGTTAACCAAGTAGGACCCAAACATAAAGCAATGATCATGACTGTTCTTGGACAAGTTCTCTAGGTATTTATTGCTCGCCTGCAAAAAATCAACTGACTGATCATCAGGTGCTCTGATCAAATGTCTGCTTGCGGTCACTAAATCACAGTAGCTGATTCACCCAATGATGTGTATGTGTGAATTGGCCCTTGATCTGACTGCATGTTGGCGTGGAATAGGGGATGCTTTGACTCCAGATTTCAGTTTCCGGACTTTGTGACTTCAGAGAACAGAAGTGCTACTTCCTTGCATCTCTATGAAGAACCCTTCCTCCTATGAAGCTGACTATGGGTGGTGGCAGAACTTGAGTTTGGGAGGTGCTACTACTGCTCTCATTTTTGAATGTTGGTGGGATGGTGTAACAGCCAGAGGACTGAGCAAGGAACAAAAGAGGCAACAATAGGGATATGCTCCAAATTGCAATAGCCTCCCATCTGTGCAGGTAACATCCGCTGTCTGAAATATGTCTTTGCTACTTTGAAATGCAACCAACTTTTCAGATGACAAATATGCCTCAGCATTACTCTGCATCAACCATTCTCAACCTTTTTTTTTTTTTTTGGCCACGGCCATAAACACAATATAAAAAGCAATATAGTCTGGATCAGGATTGTATAAGTTGCATAACAAACTTTATAAGGTGGTATGTGAAGAACTGCTTTCCAATCTGTGCCCCCCTTCAAATGTGCCAGGGCCCTCTGGGAGGCCCCATTAAAAACTGCTGTTCTAGAGCAGTGGTTCTTAACCTTTGTTACTTGGATGCTTTTGAACTGCAACTCCCAGAAACCCCAGTCAGGACAGCTGGTGGTGAAGGCCTCTGGGAGTTGCAGTCCAAAACTCCTGAGTAACCCAAGGTTAAGAACCAGTGTTCTAGAGGATTCATGCTCGGGGGGGGGGGGGGAGGAGAAAAGGACTGGTATCCTTGTCCTCTCCAACTTTTCCTCTGTTCCTTCCAATTAAAAGTTAAAATGTAAAGGTTTTTTTTTGGGGGGGGGGGAGAAGACTCTATCTTCTTTGCTAATGTTACTAATGTTACAAAGATGGACAGCGCTACTCTGACTGTGACGAAGTCATCGTGTTTTGATTAACAGCCAGGATTCTAAGAAAGCTTTCTACCTTCATTTTTATCCTTACCTGTTCTAACAATATTGTCAGCTTTTGGGTTTCCCAGTTTAGCTGCTTGAATCAGATGTGCAGCAGTGACTGTTTCTTCCTTCTTTACTGACATCCCTCCCACTAACAATAAATCCGCTGTGCAAGAGAAAAAAGGGTGGGAGGGAAGAAGGCAGTAATGATTAAAGAGTGAAAAGTGGTTAGCTGTTTGCAGTAATTCACTAAACAAAATTTTTGAAAAAGTCAGAACATTACCTTTAGGTATAAAATCTGAGGTGGGCTGTTAATGACATAGGTCTTGTCACTGGCGTAACTGAGGGATGGGAAATATGCGGCTCCCCTTATGTTCTTGTACAGCAACCCATAGCAGCCTTAGTTTGCATAGCTAGTGGTGACGGATTTTGGAAGTTACAATCGAACAACATCTGGAGGACCAGAAGGCCCCCCCCCATCTACCCAAATGGAGTGAAATCTACTGTGTTGTTGCCCTTTGCTTTAAGTTACTATTTGTGTGAAAAATCCCACTGGCTTGCTTGTGAAATAATTTTATCTGCATATATATAGGAAAAAGTTGAATTCGCCCAACCAATTTTAAATTCCAGCTAATTTCCACATGATGTGAAGGTATGATCTTACACAATACAATGGATTAATTCTAACCAGTCAGATACTACTCTGGCCAGTACTCACATCCTTTGCTATTCTTTAGGAGAGAGATTGTCATTCTCTTCCTCATAAAGAGAACTACTTTTGATATCCTGCCTGGTTAGATTTATACCCCACCCATCTAGACCGAAGTTTACTCTGGGCGGCTAACAATAAATGGAATCAAAACAATATAATAAATAAAAACAACAACAATAGTAATGTGGCACAAGATGGGGAAAAGAAAAAAAATTCAAGTTTTTAAAAAGCAAACTGGTATTAGAATTTTAATCAAGTGATTTAAAGTGTTTTCAATTTTATTGTAAATTAATAAGGATTTATTTCAATTCAACTTCAACATCTGTAATTTTATTATGTTTTAATTTTCTGTTGTTTTTAATTCTTTTATAAGCCACCTCGTGTCCCAATTCTGAGAGAAAGGTGGCATCGCAACACATGCGTCTGCTTGCTGATCCCCACATACAGGCTTGCCTAAAATACCGTAGCTATTTTAAAATTATTTTGCCTTCACTACTAGGAGCAAAATTAAATTGGAAGAGACTGCTCTTGAAAAACGTATAATTTCTTCTTTCAAAATAGAGCATTCAGTGGTATATTGACACGGTAGTTATTTAAAATTGGACTGGGAGTATGTAGAAAATGAATGAATGAATGAATGAATGAATGAATGAATGAATGAATGAAAACAGATAGCCAGCACAGCCAGTGACAAGGGATGATGGAAGCTGAAGTCCAACAGTATCTGAAGGACCACCAGGGGTTTTTTTTTTGTTCCTGATTTAAACAAATCTGTTGTAGAAGAGCTTTTCCAGCAGCTTACTTGATAATCATCTAATGTAAATAAATATGAAAGAGCAGGTTCAACAGTGTACATACCATCATGCAATTTCTTTGCTTCTCTCTGTAAGGCAATTCCCGAAGCATACGCTTCTATACATCCATGGCTCCCACACAGGCACTCCGGTCCATCTAGAGCTACCACAATGTGCCCAAGCTCAGCAGCACAAAAAGAACTACCATGGATCAACTCGTTCTGATGAATGATTCCACCACCAATACCTGAAAATAATAGCAAAGGGACATCATGCAAACCTCCCAAAACTGTGTGCAAAATCATAACTTGCAAATGTTCTATCAATCAAAGCCACATAAAACAAAAATGATTTTCTTTTCTTTGCTACTTAATGCACAGAGACCAGCATGCATTTGTTTCCATCTGGGAAGTGTGACAAAATGACACTGTAGGGCCCTATTTCTACAAAAGCCAAGGTAAAGGTTCCCCTTGACATTTAGTCCAGTCACGTCCGACTCTAGGGGGCGGTGCTCATCCCCATTTCCAAGCTATAGAGCCAGCATTTGTCCGAAGACAGTTTCCGTGGTCATGTGGCCAGCGCGACTAGACACGGAACGCCGTTACCTTCCCACTGAGGTGGTCCCTATTTATCTACTCGCATTTTTACATGCTTTCGAACTGCTAGATTGGCAGGAGCTGGGACAAAGGATGGGAGCTCACTCCGTCGCGTGGATTTGATCTTACAACTGTTGGTCTTCTGACCTTGCAGCACAGAGGCTTCTGTGGTTTAATCCGCAGCAGCCCCATGTCCCCTAAAAGCCAAAGGGCACAGTAAAAACTAGCTTTTGGAAATGACAATGCCTGCAATTCCCTATTTCAAAACTGAACATTTTGAATATTTTCTATGGCATCTGATACATTCGTCACTATTTCAAAGTCATTTTCTTCCATTCGTAAGGAAGCAGAACACAGTGACTCTTCAGACAAAAGTACAGATCTAGACATCTGGTATTAAACCCAATAAACCACTATTCCACTATGAGATACAATCTGTGGCCTTCATATCATCCACTTCTGCAAGAATAATGCAGCTTGGAGGCAAAAGGATGGACTTGGAGAGGGACTCCACCACATCCTGCACTACTGAACCTCCTACTATTCCTCAGACAAGTGACCAATGATTTCAGTGGCCTGATTTTCCATTGGATTTTGCTTGTGAGCACAAAAATACCTGTTCCAGTGATGAGGGTGACGAAGTTTTCCACTCCTTTCCCATGCCCAAATTTTCTCTCTGCTAGAGCCGCACAGTTGCCGTCATTGTCCACCCACACTGGTAAATGCAGCGCGTCTGATATTGGCGTCCGTAGATCAACAGAGTTCCACTCCTGAATAAGTTTTGTGGAATGAAGTACAACACCTTCTCGGGGATTTACCCGCCCGCCTGTAGAAATGCCTATGCCCCCAAGGACATGTCAAGAAAGGAAAACAACAATACTCGAATGAGTTAATTTTGACTCGAAGTGTAGGAACAAAAGTAACATTTAAACAAGACACTTGTCAGCCTGCCATGCAGAAACAAAACAATCAGCTGGGTCTTTCTGAATTTTTGTCAACACGCATCAGTTGATCGCCTCAACTCAGGAAAGGACATGTGACGTTTGGTAGCTTACTAATGTATAATTTCTCTTTCATTTTGCTTGCTATAAGGAGATTTCTACAGGATTTTCATTCCATGCCAAGTTCTGTGGATTCATGGTTTGACCTATCCTTCAAATTTCTTGCCCTCAGGCAGTATTTACATGCACACAAAAAATAGAAGAATAAAGGGGAGGTGCGAGACTGGAAGTCTCATGACAGCTGTCTCTTCCCTTTCATTTTAACCCTTAGTACTACAGTTCATAGGCTAAATCCAAATAGTGGAATTATCGGGATGCTGTTTTCCTTCCCAGGGAAGTACTCCATGACACAAAAAAAGTGCTGCAGGGGATTCACCATTCTTCCAAAGCAGTATTTTAGGGTGTATAGGGGCGGCTGTCCATTCGTTGTTTACAGAACACAGGGAAGAGGCTGCCCCCTCATTTCTGGAATAAACTTCCACTTGCCAAAGTACATGATTGCTTACTTTGGATATAATTTTTGCCTAACAGCCTTGAGGAAACATCTACTAGTATCTATGTGTTCAAATGCAAATTCTGTTATGAAGACAAATAGACATGGACTTCTAGAATTGCATATTAACATAGAACAATAATACACTTTGCAACTTATATCCATAAACAGTTGCCCTTAGTTTTGTCCTATTGCCTGCCACTTTAAAAGCCAAGCACTAAAGTGAACCTAAAATACACAGGGCAGTAATGTTTAATGGTTTTAGTGAGGCAGACAAATACTTACCCACACCCAGAATTCTGCAATTCAGATTTACTGCTTCTGAGGCAGCCTCTACACACATCTGAAGGATCAGTTCTATTCTGTCCTCATAGGTTTTGGGGTTGAGCTGTGTGTATTTCTTAACTATTTCACCCTAAATGAGAGGATAACCCATTAAGTTCCTTTTTAAAAGCAGAGATACCTGTGCTGCACATAAAAACAAATTCTAAAATTCATACTGGGATGACACCAGTAGGATGGTGACCAAAATGCCAAAAGAAGGAGGGGGCTGCCAAGAGCTTTGATCTCTTCATTTTAAGAAATAAAGAAAAGCATTGTGGCACTTTAAATGTCTGAGGAAGCAGACAAGTCCACCAAAGCTCACATTAAAACACAGCAGTCAGTCTTTAAGGTGCCACAATGATATTGTCTTCTTTATTTTTCTTTTGGTTTTGCCTGACAGGTTAGCACAGACTAACATGGCTACCTCTTCTAAAACTCTTCTATGGCAGTGCCTGTCATCTGCATTTTTTGTATTTATATTAAATTAACATCTATGATTAACATGTACTTTTCATTTTAGAAACATTTAATCCGGATTGGTTTTTAATCTATTACTAACCACACTTCTACAGCAGTCGTGGTTACCATCCCAGGCAGGGCAACTTTTATTCTGTTGAAGAATCCTCATGACTTTTTTTTTCCAGTTTTGCTACTACCGCTGGATATCAGTATTAATCCAGGAGGTACCCGAATGTGAGATCTTCATTCTGTCCTGTAACAATGCTTGAATAGTAGCTGAAGCTAATTCAGCAGGATTTCTAATCATGCTGGCCAAAGTCCTATTGCGTTGTTCTGCATGCGGAAGGCAAAAGACATAATATTCATTTGCTTCTGGCTGGCAGTTAATGTCTCCCCACCGAGATGCTCGAGTGCATGTCAAGTCAGCCTGCGCCCCCCCCCCCAGGATACCAGCAGCAACTCGCTTACTGCAGACTAGACAGGACAGAAGATTACGCTGTTTGCCTTCTGCATGTGTAACAAAGCAACAGGATTTCAGCCACTGTTTTAAAACAAAAGTGCACAATCCTTTCTGGTTTACACGGACGTTGGAGTATTGTTCTGTTTGTATGTTTATTTCACACAGAAGTGGGGACTGTGGGTCAGCAGCTGTTTACTGGAATGGATTGTTGAAGTTTCTTTCTCTCTTCCACCTCAGAACTACAACATTGTGACAGTGGGGATTCTATTCACCTGTCAGGGGTCAGGTTAGGTCACACCTACATGCCAACATCTTCAAAGACTTGCCATAGGTTCAAGTAAAGGAATCTGCATGTACATATATTTTATGTGTAATGTGGCTCACATGTCTATTTACATCTGGCAGTGTAAACCACCCTTGCACCCACCTCAAAGAGACACCCACCTCTTGCAGGACAATTTTATGTTTACCTTCATGCTGACAATTGCTACCCGAAGGTTTGTTCCACCAAGATCCACCGCTAGCGCACTTTGGGTTTCTAGGATATGGTCAATGTCTTGGGAAATGTTTTCCTTTACAGGAGGAAAGCAGAACTTCTTCTGCAGGGGCTCTTGGAGGTCGATGGACTTAAGGAACTTTAAGATTCTTGGAACAGCACTCCCATCTCCGTATATTTTTGAACTGTAGCACCCGATGGAAGCAACAGCAACATGGAAAACAACAAGAACACAGCTTACAATCCAAGCTAACACAGGAAAGATCACAAGAAGGATAACGAGAATAAACATTATTGGATCAGAAAGTATATCATGTCTTTGTTAGGCGCTTTCAATAACTAAAATTTCCGCACATGCAGTAAATGTGTATTTGGAATGTTGGATAAAATGCCATCAAAATTAAGTATTTTAAAACCTGATATATTTCTAATGAAATGGCAAGATTTAAGGAAACGTAAAACAAGCAAGTTTATATACTATGTAAAAAAAACTGCATGGCAACTTATCTAAGCAGTTATCTATTCACTAGTAGTTTTTCACCCATTTGGCAATAAAATAAAATAAAATAAAATAAAATAAAATAATAATAATAATAATAATAATAATAATAATAATAATAATAATAATAATAATAATAATAATAATAATAATAATAATAATAATAATAATAATGTGCCATCAATTCCAATTCATGGGAATTGTTTCTAGGGTTTTCTACATACAGAGTATTCAGAAGTGGTTTACCATTCCCTTCTTCTGGGGGCACCTGGGACTGTGCAGCAAGTCCAAGGTACAAAGGCTGGTGGTTCTCCTCACTGGAGATCTTTTGGCTCCACAAGCTGATACCTAACTCATTGACCTACCCAGCCAGTCATAATACATATTATTTCTACTGATGCTTACATGAATTACACTCTACCAAAGAAAGACTGTGATTCTATATATACTCACACTGCCATTAAATTCAGTGGGATCTACTTCCAAATGAGCATCTATCAGACCTGGCTATAGGAGAGACATATGATAAGCCTTTAGGCTAAATCTAAGTGAAATGACACACAAGAAGAGAAGTAGTGGGCAACTTCCAAAATCTTAGGGAAGTTAAATTAAAAGATTTGGGGTATACAGTATTTGTTAGATTTCTATCCAACAGCTAAAAATCCCTCAGACTTTAAAAACACGAGCATAAGAATCTGTTCCGCCTAAGCGTTCCATGTATTGATGAAATAACTCAAGTTAATTGTCAGCCTGAACTGGATGGATGGGGAGGATTTACTTATTTATTTTCTTACTTGCTTGCTTATTTGACTTCTATACCACCCATCTGGCTACAAGGCCACTCTTGACAGTTTATACGCAATAATATATTTACACAGAGCATTCAAGAATTCAAAGTGTGGAAAGTATGTTATTTTGGTAATCCTGAAAAGTCATTTAAAAAGTATTACATTCCTCATATTGGAAACAGAAGCTATGATTGAGATAAAGTAGCTTGATATCCATCAGCCGGCGAAGCAGGCCTTGGGATGAAGTCACACAAAATCTTCCTAAGCATTATCTTGATGAATCAACAGCCATCTTGTAATAACTGGATCATAGATCAAGTCAAGATTAATGGCTGAATTTGCACAGCAGAATAAGAAGCCCACTTTATCATTGCAGATGGTGGAGTTGTCCTGTGTTTTAACAGTATTCAGGGGTCTCCTCCTCTGGCCTGCTACATCTGGGGTTTCTGGAAGCTAAAGCCACTATTAGGAAACAGATCTGGGATTCAGTCCTCCAGTTCAGCAGAGTGTGGGTTCCGCACTACTCACAGCAAGATCAGAAGAAGGTCTTTATCCCGGAAGATTATCTTTGTAATTTAGAACTCATTAGACATTAGAGAGCTATTACCCTGGCCCATTTCAATGCTGTGCCATCAGCCTTCAATGCTGTGCCATATGCACCTTTCCTTTAAAAAGAGGTGTACGTATCCCTTAAGACTAAAATTTTTGCCCTTACCAATCTGGCATGGTAGCAACTGTGGAAGACATCCTTTTATATTGGGCATCTGATAAGAATTCCCACCGTCAACTCATTTCCCCTTATTTTAAAACATTATCCAGGTAGATCCAACAAATTTCATTTTTCTCTCCTACCCTCGGACTCCTCAAGTGAAATCACAACCAAGGTCACAACATTTTGTGTAGCGACATATACAACATGGAAAGAGATTACCAAATCACTGCATAAACTGGATTAGGAATTAATATTCAAATGTAACCTAAATTTCAGTTTGCTTTAATTCCACTGTAAATACTATATATTCTGGTGTTGTATTTTATTCTTGCGTATTTAACATGGCTGACCTGTGGTTGTAATAATACAGTTAAAGTGAAAAGTTAAAGTACTCAAGGGTCTGCTGGCATTCAGGTCCTAAAGTGCTCAAAGATCATACATATTAAGCTTTGTATCTTCAGGAAAATTTGGTTAGCATTCTTCTCCCACTATCACCACTGGAAGGCTAACACTAGGAGATATAGTCAGATCATCACAGAAAAGGCATTCGCCAACTGCCATTTATTATCTAAGCCAGAGCGTGTTCTACCCTGTTCTGACTAACACTTGATTACCAATTAATAACTGTTTTGTTATCGTGCCAGAGATGCATTTTTTTCTGTTAGAAAATAATTATAATTCTAAAATTGTATAATTATTCTATTCTAAAATTATTATACTATTTATTATGCATTTTTCTATTACAATATATATACTACTGCAATATAATGGGTAAGATACGTTGCTGGCACATTCCAGTTGTCTTCTGTTGCAGGCATTTATTTATTTAACTTTATTTGCCATGAGCAGAAAGTACACAGAAAAACAGTCTGCCTCTGAAGGGGCAACAACTGTAGTGCCTTATCTGAAGCTACCATACTTGGGAGGAGGTCTGAACTGCACAATTTCCAGCTCTCCGCTCATTCTCATAGCTACTATACTCTGTTAGCTTAGTTCACAGCAGCTCTTCCCAATACCTACAAATCAGAACACTGTACTGTTGGGTTGAAGTTAGGCGGAAAGATTACAAGCAACCACAGCGTTATCTTAGATCAGTGCTGGCAAACCTATGGCACACGTGCCACAGCTGTCACACAGAGCCCTCTCTGTGGGCACACGAGCCATAAGTTGCCCTAGAGAAATACTTACCCATCCTCCGATCCTGGATTTCGGCACTCCCCTCTGCTCATGCAGTGATCCAACAGAAGGGTACAACGGCAACCATTACCGGTATAGCCCAATGGGGGATTGGAAGACTGGTAAGTATTTCTTTGTTAATACCACTCATGGGGGGAAAAACACAAGCATTTAGCCCTTGCAGTGCAGGACCAGTTGTTTTTTTTCTAAACTAAAACCTCAGCATTTGGGTTTTAATTGCTGTATTGGCACTTTGAAAGAAATAAGTTGACTTTGTGTTGCAGTTTGGGCACTTGAGCTCATAATGCATTCCCTTTCATGATTAAACTTACCAAGGATACTGTTTCCCAAACTGCAGTTGCAGGGCTTGCAGTATTTTGTCCTGAGTGTCAGCATCACGAACATGAAGGACATTTTCACCTTAAAGTTAATAATAATAATAACAACAATTAAAATGATGTAAGATAAAACTCCATTTGAAAGAGAAGACATGAAGAGTATTTGCTTTTGAATGGCCAACAATACATTCCCAGCAATAAATGGTTAATTTGGATTGCTGAATCAGCACACGTTTTCAAGTAATGCTGCAATGATGAACTGGACTGCAGGTAAACATGTCGGCATAGTGATTTGAAATAAGTATGCAGTTGTTTTACGGTATGTGTATCTCACTTTGAAAGCCCTATTAGGGTTGCTAAATTGGTTCTGACAAAATACACACACATGTATGTAGCAGCTCACTGTGTATATTTCAACTAATTATTAATTACAGAACTGAATATGTACAGGGTATACATATTCTATGAAATCATTGTGAGAGCAAGATTGCCCTTCAGCCTATCTTGTGTTTGCTAGCTGGGGGTTGCAAAAGAGAACATAGAGTGAATCTTAGTAATATGACAATAAAATGTTATTCCTTTCAAAAATGGAGAATAACAAACACACATGGTATATGTATAAAGTGGGTCTCACAGAATAAGAAAACAGTTCCTCTTTTATAGCTCTAAGTGGAAAATTCCAAAGTACAAACTGACCATAAGCAGGATACATAACTACTGAAAAGCAACTACAACAAGGATAACTTTCTTTGTTAAGATGTTTAGATTATGTGATCAGGAAGTGTTTTAACTATTATAACACCTCTGTTGGATCTGACCCAGTGAATATAAACTTTCTGGATCCACTCTGATGCCCATTTATGGACACTTCCATGTTCTCTCTCTTCCCCCTCACCACGGCAAAATCTGTTGCCTACTGAAATAGGATTTTAAAAATACAGAATACTACACAGCAGAAAGGAACGAACACAGCGAACAGGATTCCTCCTCATTTTTCTTCACTTTCCAACTATTCTCTATCCTCCAAATATGTACACATACAAACACGTACTTCTCTGCTCTATAATTAGCTACAGCCTCAGTGTCTCGCGGACCGTGTGTGGCCCTTGGGCCACACTTTGCCCAGGTCTGCCTTAAGTAGACAGATTTAGTCCTCAAAATCCATGATAACATGAGACCTAAAAGGGAGGTTATTTATTTATTTAACGTATTTCATTTGTATGCCACCTTTCTCCCAATTAAGGGAACCAAGGTGGTCCACAAGTTATTAAAAAAAACACAATCTAACAAAATTTACAAACAAATTATTTAAAAAGCAATTAAACATGTAGCAGTATTAAAACAATTTGCTGAAATTATTTCCCCCAAAAAACCCTTAAACACATTAAAACACATCTAAATAAAAACGTTGTAAAGCACATAGGATCAGAAATTGCGCAATTTGCTAAAAGTATGTCTACACAAGATTAACTTCACCTGTCACTAGAATGATAAAAGGGGAGAGGGGACAACCTAGCCTCCTGCATTAGGGTGTCCCACAACTTAGGAGCAGCCACAGAGAAGGCCCTCCCTCGCGTTCCCACTGGAAGCTCCTGTGAAGGTGATGGGACTAAAGATTTTAAAGGTTGAGAAGATGCATACAGGGATATACAATCTTTCGGTCAGCCTGGAACCAAACCGTGTAGGGCTTTACAGGTCATAGCCAGTTTTATGAACTGGGTCCAGAAACTGACCAGCAGCCAGTGAAGCTCTTGTAACAAGGAGCTGTATGCTCCCTGTAACCAACTGAGGTCAGCAGCTTGGCTGCACCATTTTGAACCAGCTTAAGTTTCTGAACCATCTTCAAATGCAGCCCCATGTAGTGTACATTGCAGCAATCCAAGGGTGTGTGTGTGTGTGTGTGTGTGTGTGTGTGTGTGTAACCAAGGCATGCATCAATGTAGCCAAATCAGGCATCTCCAATGCAGCTGGTGCACCAGCTTTAGCTGTGCAAATGCACTCCTCCGGGCCACCACCGAGACCTGAGAATCCAGGCTCAGGGATGAGTCCAGAATGACACCCAAGCTGTGGACCTGAGTTGTCAAGAGGAGTGTAACCTCATCCAGTGCAGGTTGAATCCCTATTTCCTGATGGACTTTCGGTTGACCACGAGCAACTCTCTCTTGTCTGGATTAAGTTTCAATCTGTTTGCCCTCATTCAGTCCACTACTGACACTGGTTTAGAACAGGAACAGCTTCCTTGGAGCTAGGCAGAGATAGAGTTGGGTGTCATTCTGGTAACACCGAACTCCAAAACTCCAAACAACTCCTCCCAATGATTTCATGTACATGTTAAATAGCATGAGGGATAAAACAGACCCCTGAGGATCACCACAGGCCAGTGGCCAGGGCATTGAACATGAGCTCCCCAGCAATTCTTCTTTCCAGGAAAGACCAGACTCACTGTACAACTGTGCCTCCAGAGACATGGGCCAGAAAGATACCATGAATGATGGTTTCAAAAGCTGCTGAGATACATTCCCCCACCCAGTTCCCAGTTTAGGTCATCCACCAAGTGACCAAAGCTGTCTCTGTCCCATGTCTAAGTCTGAAGCCAGATTCAAATGGATCTAGACAACCCACTGCATCCAGAAACCCTTAGAGCTGAGAAACTGTTTGTTTTCTTTCCCCCTTGGCTCTGGAAATTAGGAATGAAAGGAACTTTTTTGTATGAAAACTGCATTCTCTTATTGCCTCTCTCCACCACTATCTTCTTACATCACTTCCAACACAGATGATGGGTCCAAAGAGACGAAATTAGATTTAGGGGATGTGACCCTAACGGCCAATTCACCCTCACCTTTGGGCCCTATGTGGAAGAGAAGCAAAAAACCTTCTATCCTGCCACATGTCAGCTGAAGGCTTGCCCTTGCTTAATGCGCTTTGCTAGCAGGGTTCTATGGCGTTGGGGCATAGAGGTGCCTATGTAACACAGGTACCTGGATTCATCTGTCTCTATTTGTGTTCAAGAAAAATTGGAAAAAACAAGGTTTTCAGCAGGAATCACACAGCCGATAGATTATGCTCTGTACCAGACTAAAAGTCTAAAAATCAAGAATGCGCACAAAACTTTAGCTTGCAGCAGAGATATTTTAATTTAGCTCACAAGTAATTATTACTATGCCAGCTCTAGAACCAAACCAGCAGACTATTCTTGATAAAGTAAGGTGAAGGTGAGTGGGTGATTTGCCAGATAAGTGGAGAAGATGCTGAGGAAATGATTGAGATGGTCTTTGGATACCAAAGCACAATGGGGAAAACTTCAAGTTTCAACAGTTCCAGGGAGTGAAACACACTCTGAGTAGTCAACGGAACTCAAGGAGAGATGATTACTTTACCCCTGGAAATGTGAGGTTAGCTTCACTTGGGATGCTGTCATGGAGAATTGACAGCATCCCAAGTGAAGGCTGGAAATCGAGAGCAAAGCAATACAGCATCTGTTCAAGTGGAGATCCTGTGAAGGACACTCCTCAATATAGGCATAAGGCACAAAGAATGCAAACAGGTTCAATAGCCTGGCTTGAAGACTACATTTAGTAAAACATACTAGACCAAGTGCTAGGGTGATGCGAACAATATGCACAGGTATAAGCTGCCGTGGCTGAACTTTATAGTAATAAGTAAAGGAGATAGTCATTTTCTTTGTTGTTTTTTTAACTATAAACACAGTTTCCCCTACAAATTAAAGTACCGCCCCACTGGATGCACAGATCCACTCAGTCTGAACAGAATATACCAACTTTATTACAGTGGTCCCCTGCTTGACGAGGAAATTGCTTAACGATGAGGTTTTTGCAATTGCTTTTGTGACCGCAAAACAATGTTTTAATAGGGAAAAATCGATTCACGATGATTGGTTCCCTGCTTCGGGAACCGATTTTTCGCTTTACGACATCAAAACAGCTGATCGTCGGGGTTCCAAAATGGCCACCCACTGTGCAAAATGGCTCCCCGCTGTGTTTTAGGAAGGATTCCTCACTTAACAGGCACCGGAAAATGGCCGCCCTATCAAGGATCTTCACAGGACGCTGAGGTATTTCGCCCATTGGAACACATTGAATCAGTTTTCAATGCATTTCAATGGGATTTGTACTTTCACTTGATGACAATTTCGTTCTACAGCGATTTTGCTGGAACGGATTATCCTCGTCAAGCGAGGCACCACTTTATTATAAACAAGAGTTCGGTTTAACTCACCCAGAAACATGCAGGGAAAGACTTTTCCAACAGTAATGCACACAGACAAATCAGAAACAAGATACGTAGTAACTGTTCTTTTTCTATCTATTAAAAAAGAGAACTTAACCAAGCAACAACTAACACAAAAGTTGTAATTTTGCACATACATTAAATATTAAATATGCTAATAATGAGACAAGATAACACTTTACATCTTAATGTGCACGCCTTCAGCCCCTCTCAGCCGTTCCTGATATTTTATGCTTTTATTATCAGCAACTCACTGGTAGGAAGAAAAATACTCCTCCTTGTCTGTATGTACTCCCACTGCAATCCTTTTTGGCCGCTGGGAGAACTAAAGTGATTGAGAAGCTGATAGCTGTGTTGAACCTGAAGAGGATGAAAAGTCTGAGGAAGTCCTGCTTAGGCTGCCAGGCAGGATCTGTGCCTGGGAAAAAAGGGGAAATAATTTTCTAATTTCCTCTTTCAAAGTTTCTGGATTAGAATGCAAACTGGTCTCTGATGCACTGGGCAGAAACAGATACAGATGGCCCATGTTCTCTGTGAAGAAAACTTATATTTCAGGGCTGATTTCTGTGAGTGTCTCAAGAGGAGTTTTTCTCACCTCCCACAGTCTAGGAAAAAAGAAACTCTCTTTGCTCTGCGCTTGATTGGTCGTACTTAAGCACAGATTCCTTTGAAGTCTGATTTCACAAATACAAAAGGCTATCACATCTCTGCAGTGCTAACGTGCTTTCAGCAGTAAAGGTGGGCTGTCTATATCATCTGTTTTTCCCCTGTACACATCCAGTTTCTAGATCATCCACAAGTACTGTGGTATTGGATCTTTACCTTTTGGAAGCAGAGAAACTATTTTAGCTTAGCCTTATGGATGGCTTTGAATTACTACAAAACATATTGCTGTTTTGAAAAAAATACATCCTAAAAATAGAATTACTATTTTTTCTAAATATGAACAAACCTGGTCTAATCAGGGGAAAAATAGAGGAAAATAACTCAATAGCACACACATATCACTCACAAACATATGGGGTTATCAGCAGAAGAGAATACATCAGATTTCTAATGAGAAGTGGGTTCTATTCTATGGAATGCAGTAAGGAGACCATCAGTCTTTAGCAGGCCATGGCCGTGTTTTCTGAACATTTTAAAATGTACCTGTTTCTCTTCCTATCTGGCGTGTTCCAAGATTGATGACAGGAGTACCAAATGCCCCCACTTCTCGCACACCACAGCTGCTGTTCCCAATCATACAACCCGCATGAGCCACTAACTGGATGAACTGGTCAAATGGAACGTGCTTTACTGCTCGGAAATTGGGGTGGTGTTCAACGCCTTTCTTCCTCATCACCCGAACCATTTCTTTGCTACCTGTGGTAAAAGAAGCAACAGATCCCTGAAGAGTAATTCACAGAATGTTGATATTGTAACTGTTACTTCAGGCAGCAGCATCTCAACACATGAAGAGTGGATTTGCTGTTTACAAAGCTTTGCCACAGCTGTGCATGGTGGCTCTCTCTCACTTCTGTGGGTTAGCCATGGACAGAGGGGGAAAACACCCTGCCACTGAATTCAACTGATGCTATTTTTGACTATCAGCCATGTTGCGTTTCAGAACGTCTCCACAGCTGAAGTGAAACAATCCAGCAGGCACAATGATCTATCTCACAGATGTAGGCTGAACAAAACGATTTAACTACAGGCTCTTACAACACTTACGTTATCAATGTTAACACCACAATCGAAGAACAAATACACATTAGGCATATTGATTGGTTTCCTTTTGAGAGTAAAACCATAATTAACATTGCCCTAGATAAAACAAATTATTTTTTTTTAAATACTCAGTATTCATAGACCGTAACAAATGCCTTTGATTTTAAAAAGCCAAGATTAGAATCTGGAGATTGAATTGGGGGATGATATACAACTGCAGGTATTAATTACGTACGATACAAAGATAGGGCTGGGAAGGAGCTGCAGTGATGCTATCCCAAGATTTCAACTTGTACCTGTCTCACTCACCTGCATCAATATTTGGGAATAAAACCAATGTCCTCTTGTTAAAAGAGATGAGGGCATCCAAAGTCAATTCAAACATCTTTATGGAATGTTTAATATCTGTAGTCACCGGGTGCTGTAACGCAACTATATAATCCTTGGGCTTTACATCCTCACCTGTGAAATCAAATTAAAAATAAACACATCTTAAATTAAACATTAAAATAATTCTTGGGTTGGAGAAGTAATAACCCTGAAAATATTTCATTCAGAGAAATCTCAAGGTTCATTATGTCACAAAATTAGAGAATTTCCGCTCCTGAGTCATTAATCATGTAGCCCCATCCTGCATTATTATCCAACACAAAGGAGAGATCTAATTAAATTTTAACAGTGTGTTTAATGAGGCCACTGATTTTATAGTACATACATTTACTGTATCTCTTTAGATTCCTGACAACATCCCCCTAAAATAAACAGCTTTTATTTTTAAAGACCGACAGACACTTGATTTTTCTGTTTATACACTTTACAATGATGGGATGAAAAGGAGGGGGAGGTTTTCCTTACTTTATCCTTAAGAAATGAAAATGAAATACTACTGAGCAGTTTGATGCTGCAAATACATGAGTAGATTTAAAACATAAAGACTTTTTCTCACATATCAAAGAAATAAATTGTTTCATTTTGAGGATTACAATAAACTAGAAGTCTCTCTGAAATATCTGCTGTTGCATTTTTATTGCACACAAAAAAAGTGCACGGCTCTATGTTCCTTGTACTGAATGTAAAATTTTACAGTATTCCATGAAAATTAGATAGCTTTTGCTCCTCAGTGTCTACTTATCTTGTCTGCACTGAAGAATAGCACCAATTTATATTCTAAACCACGGCTGCACAAAATATAGCTCACCAAGCTATAAACAAAGTGTAGCCTGCTTGCCAATACGGCGGTCGCATCAGGTACCAAATACAGTAAAAACTTTTTGCTGTGTGTCTGGCACAGGGGAAAAAAAGGATTATCAAGCAACTGCAGGACGTCATATAAAGATACTGGACAATACTCAGCTTCACAGGTCGCAAGCTGTGCTACTTACATCTTTACAGCACACTTACCTAACCACATACGGATAACACTCATGTAGTCCTTATTTTTGGCAGATAATAACTTATCATATGAAGGACAGCCTGCCAGGAGAATGCGGTCATGGTCTTCACACATAGATATTAAATGCTGCTCTGCGCTTCTTGTACAACAGACATGGTAATGAGCCAGCTTGGTTATGGCATGCCTGATGGAGTCATCTATGGTCCCACTAACTTCGCCTCCTTCAATGTGAAGAATTCGAATGTTCATTAAGGCCGCAGATGTAGCCAGTGCTAGAGCATCAAACCTGTCCCCATGGACTATCATTATGTCCGGCTTCAGGCGATTTAGGACATCTGGAAGCTTGACTAACGCAAGGCCTACTGACTCTACCATGGCTGCCTCATCTTCTCCTCTCACTATCGTGTGTAATCTAGTATGAATGTCAAAGTCGTCTTGCTCAATCATACGGTATGTGTTACTAGAAAAAAAGAAAGGGAAACATTTTTAGATAGTAATGCCACAACCTTCATATAATTGTGATGGATCCAGACAATCACTCTTACAGCAGATCAACTGAAACTAATGGGACTTTTGTTATTTATAAGCAATCAAAAGTAATTTTTTTCTCTCTATGAGACTAAATATTTATTTTTATGTCTGACCATTGATTTTTCCTCTTCACACTGTTCCCGGATTCCCTATAGCTTAGGTGTTTTGAACCTACCGTTTCCATAAGTTTGTGATTAACATCTCTCCCATGTATTACAAAATATGGATTGAGTTACTTATTTTTAGCATGAGATTCCTCAACCACCATTATTAATGTAGTATACTCATGCACACATCCACACACACATTTAATGTGCATGTGTGAAAACATCTGTATACATAGTTAAATTAATGCAACATCCTTTTATAAAAAATATTGGGGAAAGAAGGTGCCTCTCAGATGTGCTTAAACTTCTAGGGCTTATTTTAGAACTGAATCTTTTGAAATAGGAGCAATAAATTGTGTCATTTCCAGAGTAAAGGGGGCATTTAATAACACAGCAGCCACTGCCTTGACAAAAGCACAAGCAGGAATCTAACTAATGCTGAAAACAGGTAAATTTGTCTGGTACTTGATGACCAGATTCTCCCAAAACTTTTTTTTCCTCTATGTCATTTCACTGGATACATTAAATCACAGGAAATAATGAATGCTTCCCTGTGAGATAGTATATAAAATATCAAACAAGTTGTTCTCAGATGATCAGCTTTGCCAAAAGGATTCTGGCCAAGTGGCCAGTGGCCACCATTTTACTTCACTGGTACAGAGCTGAAACGTTCTCTATTACTGACTATATTTCACAACACAGAAATGAAAACAAAAATGTGTCCAAATGAAACCATGGTGAGGTGCAACAAAAGCAAGAATAAACACCTAGTTTTGCTGGTGATAACAGGATGTAAACAAAAGGGAGAGATATAACATAGGGTAGAATTCAAAGTACAACAGGAAAATTTAGTATTTTTCCAACTTTAAAAATGAAGTAATGCACATTTATTTCCTCTGTATAAATCATACTATTTTTTCTTCTTTTAACCCAAAGTGCCAACCAAAAAGACTGAAAGCCAGCAAAGCACTCTCTATTTCTGTCTTTCCAATTAAGTGAAACGTATCCATTTGTACTCCATATTTAGCCAAATTACTCCCCCCCCGACATCCTGCCAAATTAAAAGTCACTGCCAGGAAATACTCCTAAACCTTGTTATTTGTCAGTATTTGCTACTATTCCTTTACAGCATGGACGAGCAAAGAGTAGCCAAGTGCTGGACTTCAATTTCCATTGTTATTCACCAATGTCTATAGCTGAAGAAGCTGCTGTCCAGCAACATCTGGATGGCTACACTTCACCTACCCTGCCTTAGAATGACAATGTTTTTCCTGCACAACTCTCACATGTTTCTACTGTGTTGGTATTATTGTCTCAGCTGTACATCATGGTCATCAGATACATGGATGGGAAAACTCTATGTACTCTATGTACACTATGTCGACATTACCAAGGAAGCCTAAGAGGCTACTATATAGTGGTGCCTCGCTTACCGATCGCTCCGTTGAGTGACGAAATCGCTTTGCGACGCTGCTTTTGCGATCGCAAAAGCGATCGCTTTGCAATGTTTCCTATGGGGAAAAATCGCTTTGCGATGATCGCGCGGAAGTGATCATCGCAAAGCCCCCGTTTTCGGCCAGCTGATCGGCGGTTCCAAAATGGCCGCCGGGGAAAAAATGGCGACCGCTGTTTTGCCTCGCTTTAGAGGCACCCAAAATGGCCACCACAATGGAGGATCTTCACATAAGGTCAGTTTTTAAGCCCATAGGAACACATTAAACACGTTTTAATGCATTTCTATGGGCTTTTTAATTTCCCTTAGCGACGAAATCCCATAGCGACATTTTTCCTGGAACGGATTAATGTCGCTAAGCAAGGCACCACTGTATAAAGAAATAAAACTGCATTCTATGCAAATTAAGGGACTGGTATGCTACAGAGAACAAAAACAGTGGCTCCTTAACTACCAACAGCTCACCACTGAGATTTATGTCACTGCAGTCATGCTGGCATTATGTATGTAATAAGGATTCTGGACTCCACCAAGGGAGTTGTATCATCAACAGCTCCAAGAAGTGCTGTTTGTTCTGGACTGATCAATCTGGAATACAGAATTACCGTATCTGAGGATGCCTTCCTCTAACTTCTTTACCATTCCAATTTATGGATGTCGGAAGAAACAACTTGATAGAACTTACCCATAATCATCAATCAGGTGGGATCCCAGAACCACAACATCAAGCTCAAAGAACTGTGGTTCTGCTTTAATACCAAACATGATCGGAGCCAATTTGGAATAATCAGCTCGGTTGCAAGTAGCAACACAAACGCGGAGTTTTCGGTTGTTCCCATTTTTCTCCATTACTTGCTTTTGTTTCTGTTTAGAAAGGTTCTTGAAATAAAGTTCCTGAAACAATAACATATATATGTATCTTTTACAACTGAATACATATAATTGTACAGGCATGAATATATACAGTGATTACACAAGCAATAGCACACTGGGAGGCAGTGTGGTATACTGTATACTGAAAAGAGTACAGGACTTCTGAACGCTGCTGAAGAACAATAGGCAATAGTGATGACAGACAGGTATTTTGCAGAGAGCATCATATCCAAGTCAAATACCTAAATTGGGTTTCTCCATGAATGGACATGTCTGTCATAATACCATCACTTCCTGGGAGTTGGACAGCTTCCTGGGAGAGGTAGTTCTTTGGGGGAAGCCCTCTATGGAGCCCAACAGGCAGCAAGATTATTCTCCAAGGAAGCTGTGCAACTTTCAGGATGCACCAAGGAAGTTTTCTTATTTTGGTGAACCAGGCTGTGAGCAGAAAGACATCACTGTGCCGTCCTCCAATGCATCTGCTCCTGACGAAGACCGCGGTTGTATAGAAGGGGTGCTAGTGGAGATAGAATGAGAGGAGAAAGCAGAGGGGAAGGTGACGGAGGTTTGCTTGGCTGATGATACGGGGGCGGAGCAGGATTTGATTGCTTGGGAGGAGGTCTTAAATGTGGGGGAAAACGTGCGGGCTATTTGGATAATGGACAGAGCAGCCGAGGAAAGGAAGGATAAGGCAGTACAGACAGACCAAGATGGTGAACATGGAGAGACATAACTGGACTGCTAAAGGAGTTCCCTAATCTCCGCACTGGAGGGGGTCTGCTACCAGATCCCGTGGGAGATAATGCAGCGAAAGGGGAACTTGAGCCATTAGAATGGACAGTGATCATGTACCGATGCAACCAGCGTGGGGAACGGAGGGTGATTCGTTCCAGTCCCTCTTTAACTTCAGCAGCCGCGCGAGGGGGACTGGGCGAAGCATCCCTGTTGTGGGACGATCTGCGCGGTTCGGACCACCCCTTTGAGGCCGATGACGGATCGCGGTTTGGGCCAGCCGCAATGTGAGAAGTAAGTGGACGACACCAGAAACAAGAGTTCGAAGTTATAAGGTTCTTCCAGAGTTAAGTTTAATAGACCCATTTGAAGCTGTTGAACAAGAAGTGTTGAATAATAAAAAGAAATCTGTTAGAGTTTTAAGTCAGCCTCCGTCCCTCATTTCCACACCTGCCGGGGGGATGCCCATGGCGGGAGAAGGACTCGTTCACACAGGCTAAAGGAGGCACCCATGTGGGTAAGAAATGCTGGTCTGCAGACTTAGGTTTTTGGACTGCATCTCCCAGAATTCTGCCTGGGCAATTCCTTAAGAATTCTGGGAGTTAGAGTTCAAAAATCCAAAAGTTATTATCCTTGTTTACATTCATAACCCATCTTTTTACTACTAGGTGGTTTTCAAGGTGGTTTACAATATACCTTAGTCAGCAAGAGGGCTGGCTATGAAAAAACAGCAGTGGTGGGCTGTGGGAGGGTAATCTCATTGTACCTTGTTGTTTATAATGTTGCCAATCTTAGGACACTTCAGTTATGGATCAAAATAGGTATGAGATAGGTGGAAAGGCTGCCTGAATTCAGGAAGTGATTCCTCAGCCACAAAAAAAGTTTTAGAAAAATACCTGTGTAACTTTCAAAAAATTAACCTTTTTTCATTAAAATATATCATTCTATTGAGGACGTCCCTGGGTGGGGTGAGAGGAACCATATCTGAGTTTCAGAGGTATTCACCAGTTTCCACCAAAAGATTCTGTGCACATTCCAGAGACATCTTACACATCTGAAATATCACTGTTCTTGAAGTAGGACGTTATTATAAAAACATGACCAAGACTAACTTACAACTGAAAAGTTTGGCCTTGACCCTTGATTTAACCTGGCAAGAGGAACACAGTATTCTTACCAATTTCATATTGATTCTCTAGGTTGACCCTCTATCTCCTATATGCACAAATGGCATATTTATCTTTTTTATGAACTAGGATAAAAATGTATCATAAGACCAGTGGGAAATCCTCAGGTGCATTTAGAACATTATCTGGGCAGTGGGTGTGTGTGTGGGGGGGGACACCACAGCATTCTTTCTCACTTATGTCTTTGAGTTATTTCATATGAATTTTATGTTTTGCAACCACATAGCTATTATGTTTGGCCTTTCCTTAAATACAGGTTTACTACCATGGCTTCAATACAGCCTGTTCCTTTCTCAAGTTCATGCTGCTATTCCCCAAAATCCCCCCCAAAAGAAATAGAATAGTAACACTGTAATTCCCAACTGGATTACACTCTGTGCATGGTTCTCATTTAACAGTAGCAAAAATAGGATTTCCTTTAAAATTCCGCATAAATCAGAAGGTGCTCTCAGTATGGGATACCATTCCAGATATCATAAGGTCTCTCTCCAGTCTCCAAAAAATTCAGTTTTAAGTCAAAGATAACCCCCTAATTAACCTATACCCTTCTACACTCATTAATCATTTTCAATTTAAATTTTTTTTTGTAAAAGGAGTTTCAAATCTGACATCTTCTATCTTCTATGCTTTGCTACGTTGGAAGGCATCCACACAACTTTAACTAACCAATAAGCATTCTTCTAGAGCAGTGATAAAGCTTTTTGAGCCTGAGCGCCCAAACTACAACACAAAACCGACTTGTTTATTTCAAAGTGCCAAAACTGCAATTAAACCTGAATATGAGTTTTTAGTTTACAAAAAACAACTGCTCCTCCACTGCAATGTTTAAATGCTTGGTTTCCCCCCCCCCGCTAGGGCCGGTATGAACAGAGAAACACTTAGCAGTCCTCCAATTTCCCATCGGGTTAAACCGGTAATTGCTGCCATTGCATCCCTCCACTGGACCACTGGACCAACAGAGGGGAGTGCCAAAATCCGGGATCGGAGGATGGGTAGGTATTTCTCAATAGTGACTTATGACTCACATGCCCACAGAGAGGGCTCTGTGTGACAGCTGTGGCACATGTGCCATAGGTTTGCCATCACCGTTCTAGAGCATTTCACTAAATACATGCATAAATGCGTTTCAAGAAGCAAAAAACTTAATAGGGCAGAACTCTGACTTTTTGCTGCCCAATCAATGACAGGCATCCATGGTGATAATTTTTTCCTTCATATTAACACACTTCTGTTTTTTTTTTTCAAGTCTCCTCCACTAAAATAAAAAATAATCAAATTCCAAAACAGATGGATTAACTGTCCCATATTTACGATGTGAACTGCTTGTACTAGACATCATGTCATACAGTAGCCATAAAATAATTTTCCCCTGAAAGGAGATGAAAACAGTTACACAAGAGACTACAAAAATCTGGAAAATAATTTCTTTTCCAATTTAAGCAAGCCACTGAGCTAATCTCGTTACACAACTAATGTACTCACTTTTTTTAAAACGAAAAACACACTGAAACTCAAGAGAAGCTTTCTTCAGGTTTGTTCACAACACATTTCCCATTCGTCATGGGCTACCAGTACCTATGAATTACCGTCATTTTATTTGGAGCAAAGTCCTTCTTTTCCACAAAGCAAATTTAAAAAGCAAGAGAAAATTTAACACCCAATAAAATAGCCTTCTATTAACACTTAAAGCTATGAAAGCAAATATTATTTTGGAAACATTTTCAGTCATATTCTTTCCCTTCAGTAGAAAGGCATCTTACCTTTTTCTTCCTTGTACACCACAGTAAAAGATTAAATATTAGCTCTTACTGATACTTGCGTAAGATTCACTTCACCTTCCCTTCCACAACACTGATCAGTGAGTCATATTTAACCCATAAATCACCTCATCAACTAAGTTTCATAGTTTCTCAGCTGAAACAAACATGCAAAACAATAAAACAGAAACGAAACACCACCTTCTAAACAGAATTGTATGATTGTGGAAAGTTAGGTCAGATTGGAACAGCAAAGGATTACAAAACTGGAACCGCAACTTCAGATAGCAAGGAATCTAAGTCTCTACAAAACTGAGAAGCATTAGCTTGACAATGAAGTGGAGTGTGAAAACAAGATGCCTTTCTGTAATTTGATTACTGGCGCTCCCTTCCAGCCTCCACAGTCTTTTCATTTCTCCCTCAAATTTCAGTTCTCCTTCTTTCTTCCTGGGCACCTCCCTCCAACCTCAGCGCTTCTCTTCCTCACCACCTTTGTATTGCTGTTGCACTTGGTGATGTAAACACACCAACTCTGGTCACAGTGGTTCTAAAAGTGATTTCTGCATTTAGGGTTTAGCTAATAAGGGACGTGGTGGTGCTGCGGGTTAAAACGCAGAAGCCTCTGTGCTGCAAGGTCAGAAGACCTGCAGTGGTAAGATCGAATCCACGGGTCGGAGTGAGCCCGTCACTTGTCCCAGCTCCCGCCAACCTAACTGTTTGAAAGTATCCAAAATGCGAGTAGATAAACAGGTACCACCACAGTGGGAAGATAATGTCGTTCCGTGTCTAGTCACGCTGGCCACGTGACCACGATACTCTACGGACAAACGCTAGCTCTATGGGTTGGAAACGGAGATGAGCACCACCCCCTAGAGTTGGACACAACTGGACAGATTGTCATGGGGAACCTTTATCTTTAATATTGAAATGGTTGTAAAAACAGGAAATTGTATAGTGAACCGCTGTTGTGTCAGGAATGTCCTGCATTATTGTTGCATGTCAGAAATTAGTAATGTCAGAATGGTTGCCAGTCACTACGGCACCAGACCTAATTTACACAACTATTGTGCTGATAATGGGAGAGCTGGGAAAGACAGCCATGTGCTCCTTTGTTTTTGCTGGAAGAAAAGCAGGATATAAATGGAGCGAAGGAAGGAAGGAAGGAGGGACTTTGAAGATGTTAAGGCATATTTCCTAATTTGTTAACCGCCAATACAGTGGTGCCCCGCATGACGATGATAATCAGTTCCATAGAAATTGCTGTTTAGCAAAAACATCGTCTTGCAAAAACCATTTCCCCATTGGTATGCATTGAAACCCGTTTAATGTATTCCAATTGGGAAAAATTGTCGTCATTTTGCGAAGATCACCGATAGGGAAGCCATTTTGCGAAGCGCCGATCAGCTGTTAAAATGGCTGCCCTGCAAAGCATCGGTCCCGAAAACACCCGTTTTGCGAAGCGCTGATCAGTGTTAAAATTGTTGTCTTGCAAGAAACGGTTTGTGAAGCAGGGACCCATACATCGTCCAGTGAAAATCACCCATTGGAATCACTGTTTTGCGAATTGCTATAGCGATCGCAAAACCTCATCGTCATGCAGATTCGTCGTTTTGCGAAGTCGCCGTCTAGCGAGGTACCACTGTATATTTTTTTGACCATAATGATCATTATGTTATATTGCAGTGCAGCTACTGTACAGGCAACTGGACATTTTTGAACGTTGTACATTAATCTCATTTTACACCTCAACTTTCTTGAAATACCAATAGTTTGGATATATTTGCAGAATGGAAACTGCAAGTTTGATGAGTTAAGTACACTCCCATGGCCTGACTGCACATTCTATAAAAGAAGTTGTTTCCATCTTTTAAAATGTGCAGGGCTATCATCGCATACATTCTTCTTCTTCTTTTCCCGTTTACTTTACTGTCAACAATTAGCTCTATCAATCTGTACTTTTTGCTTCTTTCAATCTGTACTTTAGCTTCTTTCATTTTATCTATTTTACGATTTCTTGGTCTTTAGTCCTACAAAAGTGGTCACTATTCCAAACTAAATGAAACAATTTGTGCTAACTTTATGGCACTATATTAAATATAAGCTATTGATCTTGCAAAAATTATACATGGTGCCTCAACTTATGAACATCCATCCCAACATATGACCATTTCGAGTTACAACCAGCTGCAGCCACAAAATTTTGCTTTGACTTGCGACCAGAGCTTCAAGTTACAACCAGAAAAAGGCAGGGAAAAGGGGCAGGGAATTCAAATTGCTAACTATTGGTGGCGAAGAGGCTGCTTCTTTATAGCTATTTTGCCCCAGCAGTTAGAGAGAGTGCAGTCGGTGGAGCCTTCGGACTGCCTGGTAAGGTGCTGCTTTCTACTTTTTCAAAACTGTTCTGGGTGGGTTTTGCAGCATGGTTTTGGGCTGGGTGGTGGGATTATGTTTCTATGCTTTGATGGGTCTTGCGGGGTTTGTTTGCTTTTTGCCCTCCCCATTTCTGATGGGTCTTGCAGGGTTTTTTTTTTTTGCTTTCTTCTTTGCTTTTTTTGCATTTCCGAAGGGTCTTGCACGGTTTGTTTCCTTTTTCCTTTACTTTTTTTGCATTTCTGAAGGGTCCTGCTCAGTTTGTTTTCTTTTCTTTTTTCCCCTTCGGCTGGAACAGATTAATTGCGTTTCCGATGGGTCTTGCAGTGGTGGTGGTGGTGGGTTTGGTGATTTTTTTCTTCGGCTGAAACGGATTTATTGCATTTCAACGCATTCCTATGGGAAATTGTGCTTCAACTTTTGACCATTTTGAGTTACGACCGGAGTTCCAGAATCAATTAAGTTTGTAAGTTGAGACACCACTGTAGTTGTTTTGGCCTGGAAGGGCAGCAACTATAAATATGTCAATCATGCCTAAACGATGCCAGCTGTTTTGCACCATCTCCAGTAGTAGATAACAGAAGGGATACTTAAAGTTTGGCAACCCATCATTATGAAGCTCATTCATAACAGTAAACAAGTAGAAGTCTCCAACACAATCAAATATAGAAAAATACAAAGAGAGATCAGTGAATTTCAAATACATAATGCTATTGTTCAGCATATCACAGTAGACGTATTTTTGGAATAGTCAGTCCAGGGGAAGAATGCACCTGTTTACCTCTACCAGCCCCTAAAAAGTAGAGAAAATGTATCAATTACCCTTCTTGAAGGGATTTTTTTTTGGGGGGGAAAGGCTCAGATCAATCTGAAAATCCCTCTATTAAAAAACAATTTCTTCTGGGTTTAATTATTAGTGGGAAAAGAAAGCTTTCACTATTTCCATCTCAATTCCTTTTTTTAAATAACCTTTCTTTCTTTTTTGGATGTACATAAATACTGTAATTAAAATTTAGAAATTGGAGAATGGGTTTTTTTATTTTTATATTTTATTATTTTTTTGCCTCAGCGATTTGTGCAACAATCCCAAACCTTTGGTTGAGTCATAGACAAAACTCGGGAGAGGCAATGTTTATGGTTTCAGCTGTCACAAATAATATATTCTACACTCATGGCACAAGTTGTGTTCCAATAACTTATTGTAAGTTAATATTGTGATCTCTTTATATCACTGGAGCAAATGATTGACACATATCCAGATATTCAGAAGGGAATCGCTTCTAGAGTACATAAACTATTTATGAATACTTTACACAGAAGGTTCTTTGGTATAGAAGAGATTTAGGAAAGAGATTTAGCAAGCCCAGTTACATGGAGATGTAGAAATGTGTAAACCACCTGTCAAGTCTGTTTCAGCTAATGTCCTCTGGCACACTGTCAAAGTAATTTATAGCTTGTATTATACTTCTCCGAAATTAATCTACATGAATAGAGATCTGAACTCAAGGTGCTGGAGGGGTTGTAATGCTAGTGGGCTAGCAGCATATATTTACATATGCAGCAGGATTGTCCTCAGGTGTCCCTTTTTTCTTTTTGGAAGTGGGTGTTTCAAGAGACAGAAAGAAGAACCAACCAAATGATTACACTCTCTTCTGCACTGAGGCTTCTTTCTTTCAGTTCAACATGGAAACTAGGCTATCTTTTGCTTGCTATCCAGGAGCCTGGCATCTAATCTTTTGAACTAATGGAATAACTAACTGGCCATAGGTATGAGGCAGATGTAACTGATAATAAAGAAATACAGTGGGGTCTTGACTTAAGAACGGCTTGAGTTAAGAACATTTTGACTTAAGAACCGCTCTCATAGGAAAATATTGACTTGACTTAAGTTCTTAGATTTGAGTTAAGAACTGAAAAAAAAACCACGTGGGAGGCAGGGAAAGTGCAAAATGTGAACTTTCAGTTAACTGTTGGCCAGTGAAAAGGGTGCCTGTCTGCTTCCTCACTCCTCCCAGCGTTTAGAGAGTGGATTGGGAGACAGTCTTCAGACTGCCTGGTACTGTACTGCCTGGACTGTATTTTCCGTGCCTTCCCTGAACCTTTCTTGACCTAAGAAAAAAAAAAAGAAACAAAATATCCCCCTCTAGTGTTTGAAGGCGGAATAGCAGCTTCCCATTAGTTTCTATGGACGGAAAAGAGCAGATACGGATCAAATGGTTTTCAATGCATTCCTATGGGAAATGCAGATTTGACTTGAGAACTTTTTGACTTGAGAACCGCCTTCCAATATGGATTAAGTTCTCAAGTCAAGACCCCACTGTACATGACATTTGGTTTCCATTTACAGTACTCAATGTTACAACCATGGAGATAAATACTACATAGAACTTCCAGCTCACATTAAACTTTGGAATGACGCAGCACACATAATATCCTCAGTACATAGCTTTTGAAAAGGATTTTTTCTTCATTAATATGTTGACAATCTTACTCTGTCCTCAAAACATTTGAATCTGCTTTCTTGTGTGTCAGCCTATATGGGACATATGATTATAAATACCGTATTTTTCGCTCTATAAGACACACTTTTTCCCCACAAAACTAGGGGTTGGAAAGTCTGTGCGTCTTATGGAGTGAAAAAAACAGATTATTTTTTCCCTGTTTTCTTCTCCTAAAAATCTGGTGCGTCTTATGGAGAGGTGAGTCTTATGGAGTGAAAAATACAGTACTTAACTAGTGGTAAAAAGGATTTAATTTCAAATGCACACTTCCCCCCCTTTCTTCTTACTTGTTCTTTTTCAATAAACAATGGGTATAACCATGTTTCAAATAACACCAAATAAAATGTGTACTGGTAGAGTAATAACTGTATTAGGAATAATCAAACAGAACACACTACATGGCCAACATTTAAGATGTTGAAAAAAAAGTTACAGGTACTCAATCTTCCTCCAGAAATTACAGTGCACCCTCTACTTAAGGAATTAATCCATATTGGAATGGTAGCTGTAAGTCAAAAAGTCTGTAGGTCGAATCTCCATTGACCTACAATGCATTGAAAACTGATTAATCCCACAACTGGCAGTTTTTATTCTATTTTTGTTCCATTTTTGTTTTTTTCTGGTCTGTAGGTCGATTCTCCGGCTGCAAGTCGAATCTAAATTTTGCAGCCAGAGAAGTCTGTAACTCGAAAAGTCTGTAAGTCGAGCCGTCTGTAAGTCGAGGGTCCACTGTACAAGGCAAGTCTTCATTGTGAGACAGCTCAAGAAAGACACCCTGATGTATTAGTAAGGTGTACTTCTGAGTAACCTGCACAAGATTAGGGCTTTTAGCACTTGAAGTTCTAGCCTCACAGAATTATAGATGCAATTCTAATTGAAGTTTATATCAAGACTTCAATTTTCTTTCCATTTTTCTTCCACTTTTCTGTCTGGCAAACACATAGTTAACAGAAGACATTGCTACCTTTTCCCGCTACATATACTGTTTCTCTTTTTTAAAAAAAAAACATGTGCACTGTAAACTTTGTTGGGTATGCATCACTGCAGAAAGGAATGCTTCTGGGCAAACCTGCATAGGATCCCAACATCCCTTTTTCATTTCTCTCCCTCTCTTCATCAAATCGTTGGTCACAAGCTGTGATTTAGCCACAAAATTATCTCATACTTGTCAGGCCTTTTCCCAATTCTCATACACTGTTAGAATGCTGAATGAAGAGTTGCATATCTGAATTACGTGATGAGATCAACATTTATATGCACATAGCATAGCAACCTTTCTGCACCCATTTGTCTGAGGTTTTGTAGGCACAGATGGCCATAATGCCTTATTATGCTTGATCCAATCTGAAGCAAGTGAACAAAAGTTATAGGCATTTTGTAAACATTTCCAATGATAATCAATGAAAATTATAACGAGATTCTAACTTCAAAATGTACAAACAAGCAACTTTGCTTTTAATATATATATATTAAAAGGTAGGTGGGTGGGGTGTGTGTGCATGTATGTAGGCAGGCGTCTGTGTGGGAGCGGGTGTGAGTGCATGTGCACATGTTCCTTTTGCCTTTGAACATCTCTCTTATTGGCCCAGTTCTTCCTGGAGGTTGGGGACCCCTGCTATGAAGAACCATAATCATGTGCTGTAGAGTAAATTCTGGCTTATGGGGACTCTTTTCAAAGTTTTCAAGGTAGAGAATGCACAGAAGTGGTTTATTATTCCCTTCTTCTGGGAGGCGTCCTGGGACTGTGCAGCTTGCCCAAGGCCACACAGGCTGGCTCTCCTCACAGGAAGCACAGTGGGAATCAAACTCCCCATCTCTGACTCTGCAGCACATTCATAAATCTCATTAAATCAGATCAGGAATGATAAGTTTGTTTGTTGCCTTATGTTTTTGCAATGTAACTACACCCCCTTTAATATTCAATTTTCCCGAGAATTCTCTCTGCCCTCAGCATTCTAAGAACTATCATCCTGACACTACCACCTCTGTATAGATTTTGGAATCTAAATATTTTTTTGTTACCAATGACGGGAGAGGTTGAAATATCTCACTAAACAAGTTTATGTTTATCTTAGTTTGCTCAGTCACATGTTTGTCCAGAAATGCTCACGACTGGGGGAGATAAAAAAAGACATTTTTAAATGATATATGGGATGGATTGAATTTGTGTTAATAAGAGGAAAAGGTAAAGTCCCAACACAAGGATCAATGCAATTCTGCAAAGGAGGACAATGAGAAGAAGAGTGGTGGGGAGCACAATTATTATAGTTTGTCCTTTTTTATAGTTTGTCCTTTGGATCCTGTATTTTGTAAAAATATAAAAATAATTAAAAAAAAAAGAAATGCTCATGACTGACTGCATTGTGGTAAGGATCCAGAGCCTTGGTAAATGAAGCATTGTTTCATTGTTTTCTACATTAGACAGAAATTCACAGAAATAAAGTGCTCAGAAATTCACTGCATACTGCAGAAAACAACCACATAACAACAAGCAAGCAAGCAACAGAAGACAGTTTACCAGCTATGGCACATCCCATAATCCCCTAGTTTGAAACAGGGAGTGTGACAGGGTTGGACTTGATTATCCATAGGGTCCCTTTCAGCTCTGCGTTTCTAAGATGATGATGATCAGTTGTGCAGTGAGACATGAAACTGACAGCAAGCAAATTGTGCAAAACATACTGTTACATGCTTGGTTGATTACTAGTTCCTATAATCACAGAAAAAATAAATGATGGAGACTGGTCTCCTGTCTCTTTTTTTAGCCTGGCTGTGGTTTCCTTATGGATCCAGATAGATACTGTCTTAAAGAATTTAGGGTTTTTTCAGATGACTGCAAAGGTGACCACCTGATTGCATCAGAAAGCTTTAACGGGGAATTGCTCCAGCCCAGCCCCAAAAGTATAAGGAAGCCCTGCAGGTGGACCAAAGAGGTCAAGCTAGTGCATTGATGAGAGCTGGGCTAGAGTGTATTTTCCTGGGTATCATGTGATCGCCAGGAAATGGATTGCACTGGACCATTCCACAAGTAGTCCCAATTGTGATCTATCTTCCCATGTGACCAAACTCTATTAGCCTTTCTACAGCAATGCCTTTAAGCAATGTTCAAAACCTGTAGCTAATGCTACAAGTGGCAGCTAATTACATTCTGATGCATATTTTACATATTACAGCAGTCTTGTATACCCAGAGACCTTTGGGTAGTGTGGGCGGCATATAAATTAAATAAATAAATAAATATAAATAAAATAAATAAATAAATATAAATAAAATAAATAAATAAATAATATGTAGTGAAAACTGATACATGCCCCAAACATCAAGAAGAGTTTGGGCTGATGGCAGTGTATGACAGCAGGAGAGGGGCCGTGGCATTCTTTCACAAAAGATTAGATTTATCTCCAATTTCAACTAACCTTTAGACAAGCATTTTATTCTACCTTGCTTTCAATGCTTTTTGAGATAGAAATATAAGTGATTTTTTAAAAATCTGTTTTCATTCTGCTATTGCTTAAATTGGTTTGATTTTGTGAACCATCTTGGGGTTCTTATTAGACTCAAAAAGTAGTACAGAAGATACTTTACAGAGCTATAAATTTGAGAGCTGGACCATAAAGAAGGCTGACAACCGAAGATTTGATGCTTTTGAATTGTGATGCTGGAGGAGACTCTTAAGAGTCCCCTGGACTGCAAAGAAGATCAAACCTATCCATTCTGAAGGAAATCAACCCTGAATGCTCACTGAAAGGACAGATCCTGGAGCTGAGGTTCCAATACTTTGGCCATCTCATGAGAAATCTCCCTGGAAAAGACCATGATGTTGGGAAAGTGTTAAGGCAAGAGGAGAAGGGGACGACAGAGGACGAGATGGTTGGATAGTGTCATCGAAGCTACCAACTTGAATTTGACCAAACTCCAGAAGGCAGTGGAAGATAGGAGGGCCTGGCGTGCTCTGGTCCATGGGGTCACAAAGAGTTGGACATGACTTAACGAATAAACATCAACATTTATTTATGACATTTAATTTCTGACTAATCAAAAAAATTCTGTATGGCATAAAAGCTAAAATTTAAAATTAAATAAATAAAATAAAAAATCTGCACAGACTAGTTAATAAATTGGAAAAAAACACCTTTCAGGAACTTATGAGTTGAAAAAGAAAAAAAAGGAAAAACTAACTCCATTGATACTTCTAATGTCTCAGTTTTCAGTGAAATGGTGGGATCAGCTTAGAATGGGGACTGATTTGATAAACTGTATTTCTCAACCCTAGTTTCCACATACACTGCCTAGGATACAATAAATAGACGGCAGCCCACTTCATCAGATGCATGAAAAATAGCTCTTTAAAATGTACACACACTTTTCCTAAGGATTAGATCGCTGCTTTAGCATAACCTGGTCACAAAACGTCACATTACTTCCTTCACTCCACCTCCGTAACTGCCTGTCTAGACAGTACAGGTTGTTGAAACTATTAGCTTTGCATCTGTGTTCTAATCAGCCACAATTCTATCTACCATCATCATATTAAATGCCTTGAGTTCTTTAGTGGGAAAAAAAAGAGCAAAATGGAAAGGCAAACAAAAGTGGCTTTTTAAGTGACACCTAGCCTGTGCAGAAGCCAGGTTAAGCGTAGAGTAGACTATGTCTAAATGAGCAGCATATAAGCTCAATAAACAAATAAACAAATAAGCATGTGCATTGTCAATATGTAGATAAACTCATCCTCCTACGGCTGGTGCAGGGAGGGTTATTTGGAAAGCAAAGGCAGGTGCTTAAGTAGCGGTCGTGGGAGCCGTCTCCAGGCTTTTCGGCCTACAATGCCCATCATCCCTGGCCACTGGCCAGGGATGATAGGGGCTGCAGGCCAACACATCCGAGGGTGCCAGGCTGGGGGAGACCAAGCATCAGACCCTTGCCTGCCCACCCAAAACGCCCCAGGGTGGGTCACCTGAGCCAGGTCTCCCGCTCCCGCTCCCATGCAAAACACCGCCGTGGGGACACCAGATGAGCCGGGAGCGGAGGCAGCATTGCCAGCTAAGGGGCTGGACTCGAGGATCCGTAAGGTACCTTCCAGCTCTAAGATGGTTAGGAGGATGATTAACAACGCTTCGTTCCCGTTCTAGGGGCACTCGCGAGGAAGAAAGGAACTCCAGAAGCTGCAAAACCCCTAAGACACACGCACACACTCCCCCCTCCCCGCTTTCTTTCGCACACCCGGAAGAGGCCTCGGGGCAGGATTGCAAACCCCCCCTCCAAACACCCTCCGGGCTGCCTCGCCTCCCCCCCCCAACCCTTCCAGACGACGTGGCTCTTTTCTCCTACCACAGAGGAAGGGGAGGGGAGAGCGGGAAAAAAGGGCTGGCACTGCGCTTGCGGTCCGTCTCTCTCTCTCTCTCCCCCCCCCCCGTCCCTGCCATAGAAGGCCTCATGCAGCGGGTGGAAACACAAGTCTATGGCTTTCCCTCCCCCAGTTCCCCCCCACGCCCCATCTCTGTACCTTGGCTTATTCACATGGGAGGGATCCGTCCTCGCTTGCTTGCTTGCTCGGCCTGCAGGAAACCCCCGCCGCCGCGGAGGCAGCCGGGGCCAGCTCGGGGGGGTGGGGGAGGGAGGTGCTGGGGTTGTGGCGGCGTTTTTTCCGAGCGAGGTGGAGGCGACGCCGACGCCAGAGGAGCCCGGCTCCTTCCACCGCCAGGTCTAGCGCCCGCCTTTCGGGCTCTCCCTAAGGTCGCAGAAGACGTGATTTCTTCCTTCCTCAGGGGGGCCCTCAGACTCTCCAGTTTGGAAGAGCAAAGCTGTAAGGGCCTAATTTTTGCGCTTGAGCCAATACTATCTGCTACTACTGATAATAATATTGCACCCCATGCACTTCTTCACTATAAAGAAGCACAGAGGGTGGGTGGGAGCGGGCAGCCCAGAGCCAGAAACCTACACAAATGCAGCTCCTAAGCTGAAAATCCCCAGTGCTGGCACCATTGTGGCTATATAAAACCTATTCATCTGTGGAGGGAAGCACTGACAGTGCAAAGCACCCTTTTTCCTAACGGCATGGTTTGCTTGGGATTGTAGTTACTTATTTTGGTATGCGCGAGGCAAGTTTATAATGTGGAGGATGGTCAATTCCAGAAAAACTGGTTTTTTGGGGGGGATGCAGGGATCAGAGTGTGATTGCCCTGAGAGCCAGTATGGTGTAGTGGATAGAAAAACAAACTAGGACTTAGGGGCACAGGATTCATATCTCTGCTAATCTATAGAAATTTACTTAGGAGTAGGAGCAGTAAAACCACTCCTTAAATCTCTCTTGTATCTTGAACACCCTATAAGGGTCATTGTCAGATGTTACTTTAAGGCAAATAACAGGGATCAAAACAACTGTTCTTAGTTTTTGCTATGTAATAGATAATAATCTACTATGGCTCTAAACTGGGGAAATAAAAGGAGCAGTGGGAATATTTGGAGCTAGCTAGCACCCTTTAATTTGAGGCAACTGCTAAACGTTTTTAACAGCAGAGTTGGTACATTACTGCTTATTCTCACTTAATTCAGTGGGACTTCCATACGTGCATTTAGGATTGCAGGCTAATGAGAAGTGATAGGGGCAGTTTAGAAATACTGTATAGGAAGTTGCCTTATACAGATTCAGACCGTTGGTTCATCTAACCCAGTAATGTCAACTCTGACCAGCAGAAGCTCTCCAGGGCTGTCTCCTAACCCAATGGAAGACTGTGTTTGCCAGTATACCTGATGTATCTGCAACCAGTTTTTAAAAAATCGTGGTTAGGATATACAAAACCCTGCAATGCCTTCATAGAAAAGATCTGAGCAAATGTTTTTTCTGTTCTGGTGCTGCAGGTCCCTTGATACATTTCTCAAACACATACTTTGCCTATGTCCAATGATAGGCTCATTTTTGGAAGATGTGATACATATTAATTTTGTACTGGATCACTCAGAATACAAGTTTCAGCTATTAAGCCCAATATAACAAGGCTTGTAAGTGAAATGCAGCAGCAGCCTACTCATTATATGAATATAGCACATATGTTCCCTTTTCCTGTCACCCAATTTGTTTTTAATTAGGTACATTTTTTTTACAAATTATATTCGTGTCATATTCTAGTTTTTGTTTACATGTGAATTTTGTATAGGTGTGTCATAATGATTTTTTGTGCTTGTAATTTCAGTTTATACAACATGAATTAAAGCCAACTATTATTATTATTATTATTATTATTATTATTATTATTATTATTATTATTATTATTATTATTATTATTATTATTATTATTATTATTATTATTATTATTAAAACATTGACTGGTTTTATATACAGTGGTGCCTCGCATTACAACATTAATTCGTTCCAGCGAAATCGCTTTAGAACGAAAACGTCATTAAGTGAAATTAAAAAGCCCATAGAAACGCATTAAAACCCGTTTAATGCATTCCGATGGGCTGGAAACTCACTGTCCAGCGAAGATCCTCCATAGGGCGGCCATTTTTGCTGCCTGTGCAGCGAGGAATCTCCCAGAAAACAGCGGGGAGCCATTTTGTTTACCCGGCAGCCATTTTGAAACCGCCGATCAGCTGGAGGAAAATCATTGTTTTGTGAAGAATCGGTTCCCAAAGCAGGGAACCGATCATTGCAAAGCGAAATTCCCCCATAGGAAACATTATAAAGCAACAGCAAAAGCGATAGCAAAACATTTGTCGTAATGCAGTTTCGTCGTTAAATGGAGCGATTGTAAAGCGAGGCACCACTGTAACAGATACAACTTTTAAACAAAAACCTAAACATCAATGTAGTATATTTATTTTATTTTTATTTATTTATTTATTGCACTATTATTATATAGTGGATATAAAAATTTACACAGCCCTGTTAAAATGTCAAGTGTCTGTGATGTAGAAAAAATGAGACAAAGATAAATCATTTCAGAACTTTTTCCACCTTTAATGAAACCTATGAACCAATTTAGTTGAACAACAAACTGAAATCTTTTAGGGAAATAAAAAAACTGAAATAATATGGCTGCATTTGATGCATCACTTACACTGGACCCTCGATGTACGCACTTTTCAAGGTATGGACTTCTCCGGCCGCAAGATTTCCAATTGACTTGTGGCCAGAGAATCGACATATGGACCAGAAGGGGGAGGCAAGGAAAGTGCCAAATTCAAATTTGGCGCTTTCTCTGCCTCCCCCTTCCTGTCCATAGGCCACTGTGCCTCCGGATGCCTTTCAGGGCTTCTCCACCACCATGGGAGGCATCTCGGAGGTCCTCCCCGCCGCCGATCAAGCCTCCAAAGCACGATCGGCGGTGGGGGGACCTCTGCAGGCCTTCCCCGCCACCATGGGAGGCCTCTTGGAGGTCCCCTCTCCGCCGCCTTTCGAACCTCCGAAGCACGATCGGCGGCGGCGGAGGACCTCCGAGAAGCCTCCGACAGCCGCGATGCGGCAGTGAGGGTCCTCCGAAAGGCCTCGGGCAGTGGCGGGGAAGCCCTCTGAGGCCTCGGGCAGTGGCAATGGCGGTGGCAGTGGACCCCTGGAAAGCTTCCGAAGGATAAGTTCTATTTTAATTTTTTGTGGGGGCGTTTTCTTACGCCGGTTACGAATTAAATGGTTTTCAATGCATTTCTCTGGGAAATGCATATTCGACCTACAGACTTTTTGACCTATGGACACCATTCCAATATGGATTTCCGTAGGTCGAGGGTCCACTGTATAAAGGATTTTTTTTTATTCTTTGCCTTTTCTCAACCAGCCCTTCAGACAAGGCAAAGCAGGTTGGATGAAAATCAGTGATTTTTAAAAAAAATCTATTTGATTTAAATCAAATTCATCCTGAGAAAAACACAGTATTTTTAAAAGGCTCACTTTTGGCCTCTTTCACACATCTGTGAAATGGTTTACTACAGTCTGAAAAAAATATTATTCCCTCTATCCCTCTGCCAAAGAATAGAGGAAATGTTCAGTTTGCTGATATCTTGAAGTTGCTTCGTTATTAAGCCACTTAATGATACTGTATTGGAAATTCCATCCCGAAGGAGCCAGACCAAAGAGGGTCACTTGAGCTCTGATATGCCATTTGGATGCAAGGATTGCACCATATTGTGGCACATTGCATTTCTAACTGGCCCAAAGCAAGCCTGTTTAGCCTGTACTAGCTTGCCCCAAAAGGACCCATTTAGACAAGTCCTTAGTTACTAATTGTCCTGTGTGTATTTGTCCAGTCTCACAGGTGTACAATGAATCCACCTGCATAGGAGTGGGCTATCAGTGACTAAATATTTTTTCCACTGTAATTTCCTTCCAAATGAAGATGTTTCTTTTCTGGGGCAAAGTTAATTACTGTACTGTATATACAATCTCCTTAGGTGGCTCTTCCGTGTTTGTATAAGTAGCAGGGGGAAGTAAAAATTGGGGGGGGGGGAAGGAAGAACAAAAGACTGGTGACTTGCAGGAAGGGACTGTACTTGGGGATAACTGAAAGGCAGGGTTTGTTTATAGTACGTCCTGTGCAGATACTGTTACAGGAAGTATGACTGTTTTGACACAGATAGGGCACTTACGAGCTTGGGAAACTTCCTTGTTTAATCAAGATTTCTCCTTCCCTTTCTATGAGAAATTTCTCACACCTATCCCATCTACAAACACAATGGATTTAATGTAGATGTGATTATTCCCAAATGGGGCTGGGGGCACTCTTGATTATCAAATAACAGATTTTTAACAGCAGGAGAGATGCTCAAAGGTGCTTCACTGTGCATAAGTGAAAGAGGGATTTTTTTTTAAAAGAGCTCAGTACTATTACCCTTGGAATAGTGTAAAGTTATGCCTGCAGAAGTTCACTGAATGTCATACTCAGACTATATGTTTGGTTCTTGTACACCTAGTTAGTTTCAAAATTGACCACACAACTAACCATACAATTGACCATGCTACTAACTGCTCGCTGACCCTGCAACTGCATTCTGCCTTGGTGCAAATTTTGCAATGGCTTGTATAGCTTCAAGTTATGAAAATGTAGCTATGCATGAGGATTTTAGCAAGTAAATCCAAGAAAGCCTATATCACATGACTGCTGTGCATAATTCTTGGCTTAGGTATAGTGTAGTACACAGATCTGTGTAGTTTAAGAGAAAGGACAGTGTTACAGCGAGCACTTCAGATTTTTAAAAAGGGAAAGGTCTTGGTACATATTAACTCAGGGCATGTGTTCACAAGAGCAACTTGGTAAATAATGCAATTGACATAAAGTCAAAAGGTTAGCCCATAAATTAAATAAAGCACACACACCTAGATGAAATAACATTTTTCCAGGTGACTGCTTAGCTGCAGTTAGATTCTGCCTGCACAGTAGGGGGAAGATTTCTATGATGTGCCATTTCTCCCCCTACAACCTTTGTTTGAGCTTATGGGTGGATTTGAACACGTTTATGAGTTCTGGTGAGAAAGGCCAGACTACGGTATGTACTCATAAACGTGTGTTTAAACTATATACGTACATAGTTTCTTTATATTCCTTTCTTTTCAAGAAAACATAACATAAAAGTTTAAGGTCCATTTGGTGAGAATCCTGTTGGTAGTCATGTAAGGTCTGAGTGATGAATGCCTCTTTGGAGCAGGGTAAGATTCTGCCCTGCCTCCAGGAGTCAGTTGTAAGGCCTTGACTTAAAAAGACTTCCCCAGACCACACAGTAGTGGACACTTCCAATATGCCATTTTCATGTAAGGTTCTGGAAGAGGTGGTGGCTTCTCAGCTCCTGGGTACCCGGAAGAGACAGATTATCTAGGTCCATTTCAGGCTCAAGGTCTTCTTATAAGACATACTGCTTTCAAGGCCATGAAAGCAGTATGTCTCATAAGAAGACAAGAGGAACTAGACAAGAGCATATGTCATAGTAGGTTCTGCTGGGCATCTCTGTGGCTTTCTGTACATTAATACGGTATCCTTCTAGGCTGCCTGTCTGGGATGGCATTGGGAGGTACTGGTCCTTCCTGGGAAGTGAATTCAGAAGATGGTGCTGTGTGGCTGCTCCTACTACAGCCAAGAAGAAGCTAAATGAACCATAGAGGTTTTGTTTATGGCCTGAATATTGTGATGTTCTTGCCTGGCACTCTGGCATGTCTCTCCCTGACAAGCTAGAATAATGACCTACAATTTGTTATTGGTTTATTTCTCTGGCCTTTCAGGGAAAAGTCAGGTCAGGTTTCAGGTCTGGATATCATGATAAGCAAGCCACAGATAGGAGGTCTGTGGTCTGTTCATCCTGGCCCCTGAAGTATTTGGCAGTATGTGTTAGCACAGACCTGGGCAAAGTGCGGCCCGAGGGCCACATACAGCCCGCGAGCTGCTCCTGTCCAGCCCGCGGACAGTTTTGAACACCAAAACCATTTATAGCTTTTTGTTTAAAGTTGATCACTTGCTTATCTTTAACATACCGCAAAAAACCCTCTTTAGTATTTGTGAAGATTAACAAGTTTAAAATAAAAACAATCATAACATCACTGTTTCGTTTTATTTTTAAGTAAAGTTGGTTCGGCCCCCGAACACAGTTCAGATTTTTCATGTGCCCCCCCCATAGAAATTAATTGCCCACCCCTGTGTTAGCATCATGTTTGTAAATGAAAAGTCAGAGCTTATAGTGACATGTCATCCTCGCCATTGTCAGTGGGAGGCTATTCAGAGCTAAACACCAACACCATGGTATGGTATTTTTAAAATGAACAGCAATGAGCCTCAGGATCAACATTTCTCCCTCTTGCTGTGTTCTTTAAGATTATAACTGCCAATTCTCAGGAATACTGACAAGTATTTGGGTCGAAGTCCCACATCTGAGCCTGAGTCTGGCAGACCTTTATCTAGGGTTATATGTTATGCCTCTTGTTTGAAGAAAGAGATGCATAACACCCCTCTTTCAGAGGACATCTAAGACTCTCTATATGCTGAATTTCAGGGGTCTGGCTTATCAAAGAGTGTCCTGACAATTCTGTACTTCCATTCCTCAGATACATTCAAAGTTAAAGGTATCTGCCTGTATCATCTCTCAATTCCCTTGTGTTCCATCTTCCTTGCCCTGAAGAGGGCTATTTAGACAGGAAAAACTTGATTTCTCTCGCAGGAAGGGTCACTAGTGGCAGAGAGAATGTTTACTTCCATGGAATGTTTACTCCTACGGTATTTCGATGGTAATACAATCTAAATACCCCAGGCCTCCTTCACTGATAGGGATCACCCAGGAGCTGATGGCCATAGGGAGGGCTCTTACCACGGAGGGAAAACAGATGCCAGACGTGATCACAGCTGCCTCCATCCTGTCACATGCTCATTTCTTTCTCTTGCAGTTCCTATCACCACTTGCTGCATGTCCCTTTCACACCACAGTTACTCTTCCTCCCTCCTTCCCCCTCCTTCCTTCTTTGCTCTTAAATTAATTGTTCCACTCGTTTTGAAATCCATCACTCCCATGTGGGCATGTGATGGGAATCGGCTGACCAGGGCTTCCTTACGGCTGTCTGTGTCCATGCTGGCAGAATGTGGGGTGGGGTGAATGTGATCATTCATGGTAATATCGTTCTCCCTTTCCATCATGTTCTCATGTTATGGTAGCCTTAAGGAAGGCACATGATGAATGAGACATATGAAATGTATCACAATGGCAGAACCCAGCCTTGGATTCTAGAGCCATATACTCCCAGTTTTCATCCTGTTTTACCAGCATGTGCTGTCAATGCCACAAAGAGAGAATTAAGAGTAGATTTGTACTGGCAATTACAAGCCTACTCAGATTAAGCATGATTTAGCTGAGGTGCAGTGAAACCAAGGTTCTGGTGCCAAAATAGAGGAAATAGCTGGGCAGACTGAAAGTATGAATGAGGACCTGATCCAGAAGAAGGCGTACCCTCACACAGATAATGACGCCCTCACAGAGATAAGCCACTAGGAGTGCAAGAAAAGGACACATTGTCATAGCCCGTCACAGAACACATCTGGCAGAACAACAAAGTAGAGTGTGATAGGAAACCATATACAGTACCACCAAACCACCAAAGTGTCTCATCACACTGTGCCTTGTTAGTTGATAAACAGTTTTGGAAGAAAAAGCCTTTCACAGCAATTCATGGCAGATCATAAGCATACACTGTGTATTTTTCAACCCCTTCAAACACGCTGTGAGCTAAAGCATGAGAGCCCCTTTCATTTGTTTGTCCTGACAGTTGATGTCCGGTCATTCTTCCTCTCAGTGCTACATTATCATCTTGGGTAGCTCAGTTCTAATTGTGCAACATTGCCATCCTATGGTGTTTCTCTGTGTATGTGAGTAGACTTGTAAGTAGAGGTAATTGCAGAGACTCCCTGGGGAGACCAACTTCATCCCACTGCACCCTTGGGAAATGGGGGGCACTTCTGATTTTGTGGGTTTGGTCTTTTAAGCAAATCTCCTCCCCTTACAAGATTTCAGAGGAATGCACATTGCATGCCAAGAGACTCCTGATAACAGGCCACACACATACACACACACACACATTCCACCCGTCCTAATGATATGGATTTCAATCACTTCAAATAAACAGTATTTTAGTATTTGAATGGGACCTTGCTTGTACATAAGCAGGTGCTTTTCAATTGTCAAGGTGAGTGTATCGGGGCCGGAAGCACGAAGAGTGTATAGATATGACTCAGATGCCCCAGTTTCATTGTTAAAAGAGAGAGAGAGAGAAAAGTCTGAAAGGGAATCTTTGATCCAGACTTACAGATCCATTCAATTGTAGCCAGCAGGGATAATGATAAGGAATCATGAGAGCTGAAGACCACAAAATCTGAAGGGGACCCAGGCTGCCCATTCCTGCGTCCCAAGTTTCCAGTCCTCTGCACATTTTAATTTGACATTTGTCCAAGCAAATGCAGTTGCCCTCTGAGTAAGGAGACCTTAGGGCAGGACTCTAACTATGACATTAAACATATTCATTATTTCCAAGCCAGGGTGGGACACTTTCAGTGGAAACTTGTAATAAATTAACAGCTATTTTCACCCAATGCTTACTGCTTCTCAAGTGGGTGGGGGTGGGGGTGACAGGGAGACAGAATCATGTCCAACACTCATCAAGATCATTTGCTATCAGATAAACAAGTGGTGAATTAGTGCCACAGAAAATTCAGATTCTCATAAGACAATCATCTACATCAGCCGTTCTCAATCTGTTTTTGGCCACGGCCATAAACACAATACGAAATAAATATAGGCTGAATCGGGAATGCGTAAACCACATTGTGAACCTTATAAGGCGGTGTGTGAAGAATTGTTTCCAGTCTGTGGCCCCTTTCAAATGCTCCGGCTCCCCAGGGGTCTATGTGGCCCCCACTGAGGATGGCTGACCAACAGGTCTGCTTGGCACTGGGGCCCTCCAGCTGGCGGCTGGCATTTCGGGGTGATGGTCCCTGGCCTGGCTGAGTAAAAAGAGCAGGCAAGCCCCAAACCCATCAAAGCTGGCCTGTCACCCTTTGCAATAAGTGAAGTGACACCCATTCCCATGTGACCGAGAGGGGCTTTAAAAACACACCCCTTCATGGGCACAGGCGATACACAGGAAAAGGGACAGAATGGCTGCCTTCCGGAAACTGTGGAAATCCACAGCATTTCATGCATCGGAAAGACTCACTTTTTCTAGCTCTCCTTTTGAACGGAGGTGGGCGGAAAAAGAGCGTGGACTGGGGTTGCCAAGGAATAACCCGGGACCGGTTTCGGCAATAAAGCACGTGTACACCCGCGGACCCGGAACAGAAGTCCCTAAAGCAGACGGCCACTTAACGGAAAGTGCTCCTTTTGTGCTGGACGGCCTTGCCATCCGATCTCACCGTCCCCGTAAAGAGGGTTGCTCCTGAGCAGGTGGAGAAGGGCTTTTGGGGCCTCCAGAGGCAAGAACCGTGCCCCCCCCGTCCGGTCATCCCATTTCTTTGTGGCTTTTGTGACTGGGGCAGGGCGATCCGTGCCTCGGCTGCGCGTGTGCATGTGCGGGGAGGCGATGGGGGTCCCTGGCAGGGCTAGCGATCCAAAAGCAGAAATCCTGTCACGACGCTCGCGATCTCCGTTAAGGGTGCGTGCGTGCGTGTGTGTGTGTGTGTGTGGATGGATGGATGGACGGTCGCGCCACGACAAGCGAGGGAGGAAAAGAAAGAAAGAGAAAGAAAGAAAGCGAGCGGCGCCTTGGCAACAGCTCCCCCTTCCTTCAGCCTCCCCGCCGCCCACCAACGCTTGCGCTCCGAGGCGCTCTTGCTTTCTGTAGGTCCCCGGTCACCCCCCCCAACACACACACACACTCCACCCCACAGTTTTCGGACACAAAAGGCCGCCCGCCCGCTCCACGGGTGGAGATCCGGCTTACGTGAGGACCACGCGGGCTCTGCGGCGGCCAGCGGTGATGCGCGCTGCTCCCCATCCTGTCCCGTGGGCGCCGCCGCGGTCCTAGGAGGTCCTCTTCAGCCGCCTGGAGGAAGAGCAGGAGGAAGAAAGCTACAGAGGCTCGGATGGGTACCTGGGCGCTCTTTCCACGTTGTAAGCCCGCCCTTTCGAAACCTTTTGCAAAGGGTGGGGAGGGAGAAAGAAAGAATCTGGATTTCTCCCCGCCAGGATTTCAGCTGAGTCTCTTCACCGGATGGAAAGACCGAGCTGGATGTTATTACTTTTCTACATCTAAAAATATGCATTCAGACACCCCGCCCCACTCTCTCAGGATTGCTTCTGCAGTAAATCCTTCTTCAGATAGATCAGCCTTAGGACAAGCCAACTGTGCACTTTGTAGTGTTACTATTCACAATTAGGCGCGTGTACTCAGAAATAAATTCCTTGAGTCCCAAGCAGACCTAGAAAGGGTTACCTAGAAAGTGTTATGGGGTGCCTACACTTCCCATTATCTCTCAGTCTTAAAAATTAACTTTTTTTTTCAAAAAAACCTATGGCCCCAGGTACAAAGACTATAACAAGCATAGCCACTAAACTAAAATGATATATCTGTGTTACAGATCTAGGACCATATGCCTATTTGTACTTATAATTATGCAAAAACCGGTAACTCACTGGGGGCCCTTGCTTCAGGTTTGTAAATCTTTTCCTGTGACAGATGAGAGTTGCTTCCGTGCAAGCAGGATCCATAGAAGCTGTAGCAGATTCCTTTTAAATGGGTATTTGACAGTTTATTTCTTACGTATGTGCTTCTTCAAGACTTCCACAAATTGGATTCCAGAACTGAGCAACTGTGTTGATAATACATAATTTTAAACTTAACACAATGCAGAAATACAGTTATTGGGTAGCAGTAATAAGAAACAGCAAATAAAAATGCAACCTCATGCCTTCAAGATTTATTGAACAAAAACTCCCACCCCACCCCCCAATCAAATTACAGGACTACACCCTGGCGAAACACCAGGTGTCACTTGAAGATAAGAAGCGAAATACTGCAATTATCCGAACTGTGCCCTTTCCTGTTAGAGATTCTGCCGCAGGAGATGAATGAATTCACTAATGCCAAAGCATTCATCTGGAGTCAGGAGGAACCACAGAATGGGAGGCCCTGGACATTTGAGTCCCCGAGGTTTGAGAAGCAACTGGCCTGTAAGCTCTGTCCTGTAAGCAGACCTGGTTTACCAGCACCTGCAGTGGCTACTGGATCATTGCACCAGAAACAACAGGAACACTTCCTCACTAAAATCTTTGCTTGATACCTGCACACTTTATTATATTTTTAAGGGCTAAAATAAGTGGTTTAGGTATCTCACTATGGAACCCAAGGTTGGGAGTTCGATTCCCCACTGTGCCTCTTGAGAGGGGCTGGTTTTGATGATCCATAAGGTCCTCTTCTATCTGGAGTTCTCAGATGTCCAGATGGTTTTCACCCTATTGTTGAAAAGAATGAAAAGTAGGTGCCAGGCAGACCATTTTAGGGAAAGTATGCCATAGTCCTCTTTTCGGTAATGATATAATATTATATACAGAAATAGGTGCTTGGAGTAGGGCTTAAGCACAAGATCTTAAAACTTTCAATGGGCTACAAGTGGTCTCTCTGGGCAGGGGTCCTAGTTAAGATTATCATTGGACAGCAGCCCCTATTAAGTTGCTTTGGGTTGCCACTTTGGCCAATTAAGTGGTTACACAGATGGGTTAAAATGAACTGGTGGCTGGAAGGTGTTCGCCCACAGTGAGCACCTTGACCACAGACTCAGCAGGCACCTAGTCACAGTCTTCGCTATTCAAATGACATACATTGTCCTCCTTGTTGGTAATGAGTAAGTGGCTGCTTTACCTCCACAGCTCCCTGCTTCATCCAGAACAATTAGCAAGAGCAGACGAATTATACAATATAGTTTTTAAAAAAATCACAGGTCCCATTAAAGCAAAATAAAAGATGTGATGCAAATTATTCTTGCTATAACTATGAGTGCTCTTTAATTGCAGATTTTTCTTGGATCCTTGGGATGGAAATGCTTTGTTTTATTTTTTCAACATGTGGAATACACGCAGCTATGTGTACACGTGGGTGATCGCACTAATAAAGGACAGGCATGTTGGGGAATATCTTGATCCTCTAGCTTTTATTTGTATGTAAGTATGTGCCATCAAGTCAATTCCAATTTAGGGTGACCATCCCAGAGTTTCTAGACATAAAAGACACAGAAGTACTTACCCAGTCTTATCGGCCACACCCACTCCAGCTTAGATCCACTGCCCCCCTGCCTCAGGGGGCACAGCAGAGGTTCAGATTCCCAGCTCCTGGCTTCCCTGATCTACAGAACTCTACTAGCTCAAAGACATTTATTATAGAAACATGTATATACTTTTAATGCATTGCGACTTGATTGGTTTTAACTCAGATTTGAACCAGATTTGGAGGATCCTTGTTTAACTCAGTATTTGTTTAACTCAGCCGCTTAGAGTGGTCTTAACCGACCAGATAGGCGGGATATAAATAAAATAAATAAATAAAAAATAAATAAAATAAAAAAATATTTATGCTAACCAACAAATGTTTCTAAATGCGCCTATACAAACATATTTCTACAAATCCTGGTGTAGCAGGAAAATCATTTTGGAAGGTTTAATCTCTGCTGTCTCCCTGCACTGCCTCCAGCCTATCATTAAAGCCAGGGAGGTATATCTATCTACCCTCCAACTTGTCATTTTGGTAGACTTCACGATGCCTGCATGGCTGTTTAGCGCATCAAGTCACACTTTTTGACTTGGAACATTGTTTCCCGCTCTCCATGGTTTGAAACAGCTAGCCTTGTATTGGATTTCTATGCTCTTTCAAATCCCCCTCCTCAGTTTTGTACCATCTAGCGGCCTTATGAAGACTTCTTTAGATCTTGGAAGCTTGCATATTTCATGTATTTATAATTGATCTTAATAAAGGTATTGACTCCTTGTGGATTTTGAAATTGTTATTTTGGTAAACAGCTGGATAACTCTTGTGAGTTAAATATCTAGCTGCAGAGCCAGAGGCTGGGAGTTCGATTCTGCACTGTGCTTCCCAGAAGAGCCAGCCTATGTGGCCTTGGGCAAGTTGCAGAATTCTCCCAGGAGACCTCCAAAAGGGCTAGTGTAGATGAGTCCACTGTCTCTGTTTGTGAGCTGGATACCCTGGCTTATCTTTTGCTTTGGAGTTGCTGTCACTGTAAATCCGCATGACACAGTTAATATGTGAACACAGAGCAGGACAGCACCAGAGAGGCAGAGAAGATGGCTTGACTTGAAGAAGTCATGGTTTTCTGTTACCGTTTGCTCAGAGCCAAGGAGAGAGAAAAGGAACAAGGAAGAAAAAAAGAGCAATCCTCCCCTTCCTTTTTCATGCCAATACTTTTCTAATGTGACAGTCTTGTGATCTGTGACGTGAAAAATGAAGAGATTGCTCTGCTCTGAACCAGTAAAGACAAAAACCCCTTTTGACTTCCTCCAGATCTAAATCTCTTTGCTTTAGGTCAAGATGGAGAAAGCAAGTGTTTTGTTAATGGGGTCAGCGAGCATGTTGTGTGCTGGCACTTATTTGGACGGAACTTGAAACACAGGTTTTTCTTGTTTGAATTTTCTGCTTTTTCTTCCTTGATGAGATGGATGATTGATAATCTCCCTCGGAATTTACTGACTCACTTTAACTCTTTGAAGTGTAACAGCCCTTTGTAATACTGTGTTTCCCCCAAAATAAGTCAGGGTCTTATATTAATTTTTGCTCCAAAAAACACATTAGGGCTTATTTTCAGGGAATGTTATATTTTACAGTCATGTTAATCTTCTGGTTGCTGCACAACGGTGGAGGGTGGGGTTTCACTTAACTAGGGCTTATTTTGGGGGTAGGGCTTATATTACAAGCATCCTGAAAAATCATACTAGGGCTTATTTTCAGGTTAGGTCTTATTTTTGGGGGGAAACAGGGTACAAGAACCTTATGGGGGCAAGGATTAGTTATTTGTAAGAGAAAGTGGGGAGGAGGTGGCTTGGGATCCAGTACATTAAGAGAAGTCAAGGGATGGTTGGGATATGGTAGGGGAGGATAAATGTTATCAGGATTCTTTGGGCTTGTCCAGACTGGAATATAGATTGGTACAGTATATGGATTACTGTTGACATCCAGACATATTTCCACTTAGACTGATCCATTCTGCCCCTTCAAGAGCTGTCACATACTTTCTTGGCATATTGCTAGACCATATATTCTGTTTTTTTTTTCAAAAAATGATTCATCATGATAATTATCTCCTTATGTACCCTGTGTAGACAGTTAGTTCACATCCAAATGGTGCTGTGGAGGTGACAACCCTGAGACATTATAGATGGGCTATGAAATTGAACGGGAGGCTCAAATTGTTCAGGGAGTCATCATTTCTTTGAAAGGAGTCCAGAAAGCAACCAGCAGCCGGAAGCAGGAATATAGGTCTACATGAACAAGGGGACTGGTGTTTTGCACAAGCTGAATTCTTCAAAGTGTCATCGAGGGCATACTCTGGTTTCTCTTCAGATTGCATAAATCTTTCGCCTTTTACTCATCAAGGCCAATCCTATAGGAACCTTCAGTAATCTAAGATAGAAGTTATAGAGGCATGAAAGACTCAGTAATTGCATCTCTGAAGGTGGGGGGGGGGGGAGCCTAGAACTATCATTGAAAACATTTTTTTTCAGAATAGGTCATAGTTTCTCGTGATCCACAAAGTCAAAGGCTTTCCTGTAGTCTATAAAGTATAAAGGCTTTGCTGGGTAGCTCAGTGGTTTAGGTATCTGGCCATGAAGCCAGAGGTTGGGAGTTCAGTTCCCCATTGTGTGTTCTGTGAGTACAGCCAGCCTGTGTAGCCATGGGCCAGCTGCACAGTCTCAAGCTACCCCAAGAAGAAGGGTATTGTAAACCACTTCTGAGTATTCTCTACAGTACCTAGAAAACCTTGGAAAGTGAGAATTTACTTGATGGGAGATGGTTATTATTATAAAGCATGGAACAATCTTCTGAAATTCTTTGGTGAGCTCCAGTAAGCAGCAGATAATTTGTTATATGATCTCATGTGCCTCTTCCTTTTCAAAATCCAGCTTGAACATCTGGCATTTCTTATTGCATATAAAGTGAAAGCCTTTATTGCAACAGTTTGAGGTTCACTTTGCTTACATGGAAAATGGGAGCAATGGTCCTAAAAGTATTGCACTCCTTGGCATTTCTTCTCTTAGGGATTGAAGTGTATATTGAACATTTCCGTAAATACACCTAAAAAATTAACAAAATTTTAAAAATACATCAGTAAAATGAAGAACAGTATTCACAGAGTTAGCAATCCCTTCTGCAACAGGTTAGATCATTTAATAAACTCATGTAAGAATAAAGAGACCCACCTCTCATCGCCTGCCTGCAAAAGGACAAGGAGGAGAGAAATTTTCACGGTCTGATAGTAGCCATGAAGAAAGTCTTCTTCTGCATTCCTACCAAACATATCTCCAGGGGTGATAGAACCATAATAAGGGTTTCCCTGGAAGATCCCAAAGCCTGAGCAAACTTGACTGACTTTGGCCACCATACCACCAACCTTGCTTAATCCATGGAATAATCTTATGTGATAAGGCAACTACCAACTGAAGAAAAAAACATGCGGAAAATAGAATTTGGAAGGAATCCACATTGGATGATGGTTTCTTTATCCCCAGGGCCATAGGGACCTGGATGTTTGTGATGATGATCCTTCTAGAGAAGAATTACACCAGTTCTGCTCATTAGGGGAATGCTACGTTTTTCTTTCTCTCAAGCAACCTGGCCTAGAAGCAGAGACACAGCTAATAGTTTCTGTGGCCGGGGTTTTGCTGACCTATTTGCTCAGCTTGGGTCATGTGAGATATGCATTCACAGGAAAAGGATGGAGGAGTGGTGAAGAATTCCTGAATCAGAGTATATGCTCACCGTATTGATTTGCAATGAGCCAGTCTGTTTTGTGCCCACAGAAAAGTATTGTGGTGCGTAGGTTCTCACCTTTCTAGCAACAAATTTTTGCACGCTAAAAGTATTAGCAACTTGGGTCAAACCCCAGTAGTCCCACTCTAGTAATGGCTCTGCTTAGAAGATAGCTCAGTAGTTTAGGAATCTGATTGTGGAGCCAGAGGTTGGGAGTTCAGTTCCCCACTGTGCTTCCTTGATCCATTGGGTCTCTTCCAGCTGCTGCTGATGTTGCCTTCATAGTGAGGATAAGGGGCAGGGAGGATGAAGGCAGCTGGTGAGGGACAACGGAAGCAAATCACACAAATGGAGAATGACTTTCTATAAACCAAGAAGGACTCCATGTTATCCCTATGTGGATTGGGGTTCACTTCCATCTGGCCATGATCTGGCCAGTCCATGGGCATTTATAGTCAAGATGATGGTGTCTCTTGGACAATGTTCCCTCTGATTTTCAGCCCCGCACAACTCCACCCCCATTTGACTCTGCCCCAAAGGAAACCCACAGGCTTGAGTTTCCAAGAGCTTAGCATGGCAGTTGATGACTGGACATTCTGGAAATGGCTCATTCAGTCATGGTCACCAAGAGTTGGAGGCAACTTGACAGCAGATAAACAACAACAATGTACACAGAAGGATACACTATATTTCATCAGTGCACTCTGTGCTAGCTATGCAGCTTTGCCCTTCACCCAAGACAAATTCCTGTGGATGCCCTTGATGCACAGTTTGTCCTCCAAGAGAAAACAATACCTGCAACATCAGCAGAAAGAGATGGAGGTTGCCACTGCCATTCCTCCCCCCCCCTTTCTGGTACCTGCTGGATGTGGTGGTTGTCTTAATCTGCCTCATGTCAGGGTTGGCCCTGCTCTACAGCTTCCGTTGCAGAGTCCTATCGCTGACCTTCTTTTCTTGTCACAACATTCCTGGACTGCTACATAACTCAGTGGTTTAGTTGTGAAGCCAGGGGTTGGGAATACAATTCCCCACTGTGCCTCATTGACAGGGGCTGAACTTGATGGTCCATAGAGTCCCTTCCAGCTTGGCAGTTCTAAGATGATGATGATGTTCATAAAGAGAAGAGATGTAAGTGAAGCCAACACCAACTTTTTTTAGAAAAGAGAGAAAGGCAGGATGAAAGGACCCAAGAGACAAGCAAATGCAAAGAGCGTCTCGTTGCTCTCCCTTTGTTCTCCTTCCTTTGTCTCCTTCTAGCTCCTACTCCCCTATCCCATTTATTGGTTAATTAAATGTAGAATTACAGTTTCCATAACAACCTTTATCAGAATAGCAGAACAAGATGTACACCCCCCCAATAGAATTAACAACCATGGGAAATCTCTACTATTTCGCTGCAAATACATCACAGCATAACATAGAGGGAGAAGATGAAGTTATGGTCTTCAGATAAGGAGAAGAAAAGCTATGCCCCACTTGGTGTCATTTGTTTTGGCTTTCTGTCTGGTTGCCAGGCCTGTACATGGATCAGGTTGGTCCACCTTCTCCAGCCAGTTTTGTTTTTAAAAGTTGATGTTGGGGGATGAATAGCTAGGTTTTGTGCTGACCCCTTTTTTGGATCTCTTTGGTTCCACCTCAGCTCCAACTGCAGACCTGTTTCAGGTTCCACTTAAGAATCATGGGGCTCCACTCCCCCAAGAAACATCCAGTTGCTAGTGTGTGTACATATGTATGTACACATTCATTCATTCATTCATTCATTCATTCATTCATTCATTCATTCATTCATTCATTCATTCATTCATTCATTCACGAGTTAACAAACCTCAGGGATAAAAGAGAACTTTACAGATTTATGAAGTTCAATAGCAAGGTTGACTCTGAGGTACTACCATGTTTCCCTGAAAATAAGACAGGGTCATATTAATTTTTGCTCCAAAAATGCATTAGGGCTTATTTTCAGGGGATGCTTAATTTTTTTCATGTACAACCATCTACATGTATTCAAATACACTCATGTCATCTTCTTCTGGTTGCTGCACAATGGTGGAGGGTGGGGTTTCACTTGACTGGGGCTTTTTCTGGGGGTAGGGCTTCTATTACGAGCATCCAGAAAAATCATACTAGGGCTTGTTTTCAGTTTAGGTCTTATTTTGGGTACTTCAGAATAGACTAGAAAATGAAAAATTGATGTGGGTGTGGCTTGTGCTTTGAGGGAAGGTCAGATAATCTCTGAGAAGGACTGTACTTATATATCCCCTTCCTCCCTTTCTTCTATTAATGGATTTTACAAGGGGATGAGGGAAGAATTGTGGAAGGGTAAGCCATCCCTTGCCAAAAGTTCCTCCTCTCTTTGATTCCCAGGGCAGCAAGTTGATAGACAAGATTGAAAGCATTTATACATCCAGATTAAGAGCTGGGCACAGATTTGGAATAAATCAAAAAGTAAGAAAAAAAGTGTGATTTTTAAAACCAAAGGTTATGGCTAAAGCTATACCAGCCTAAACAAGAAAATACAGGTCACAAGTCAGCTCCTGACTCTCACCCAGAACATGGATGTAAAGATGCATCCTTCCTGTACTTTAACTTCTACCCCAAGTAAATACTGCACCGTAATCCTGCTAGTCACCCTACTCCCAGCATAGTACTGTACATCACTGATGGTGTGGAAGAACTAACATGAAACCTAGTCTTTAATATTACCATCATGTACAAAGCAGATTTGCAGTACTACAGTTACATAATTTTTACGAGTCCAGTCCAACTTAATCCAATCAATAATTATATCTCATTATGTTTCTTTGACATGGTTCTAAGTAAGCAGATATCACCCCCATGTTTTTAAGACAAAGAGTGGAGTCCACCTCTTGGGTTAATTTGGGGTGAAAATCAAAATATGTCTGCCAGTGTTTTGAGTGGGGGTGGGGAGGGGTTGATCTGAGATCCCAAGTGCCAGTTGTGGACTCTCATTGTTTTGCAAGGTTGATGGATGAAGGCTACGCCAGCCTGACATAGCCCCCTCTCCCTGAAGACTTAAGACCATAGCAATACAAGGAATTCTAGATGTGGACACATCATACCGGATGTGCATCCTTGATTCTGCTATGTCACTTCCCTGTGTTGAAGCAACACTGTCTGTAAACAAATTGCAGGAGCGTTTGCTTTGTGAGAAGCCAGTTGCGTGTGAGCAAAGTGGCATTTGTCTCTCATCTGTGGAATAGAAGGTTAAGATAAGGAAAAGAAGGTGAATGTTGGCTCCTTCTATAAATGTAATGTTTACGAGCTAGTACACAGCACTGTTTCCTGGAAAGACAGCTAATTCTCATGGCCCACCTCCTTTCTTTATATAGCGCAAACACCTGTTAGTCAGAGGAAAGCAAGAAAGAGCTGCCAACTGCCTTGGTTTCAAGGCTGTTGCAGCTGTAAAACAAAGCTCTTCTGTGCCAGAGAGGTCTCTTCCTAAGATCCAAAGAATAGGGCAGAGTCCAAATGTAACTTTGAATCCCCTGGTGGCCACGTGTCCTTGGAGCTTGGAAAAACACAGCTCCCAGAATCCCCGAAACAAAATGGCTGGAAATGGCTATTTTGGCTGGGGGAAATTCTGGGAATATGTTGCTCCCTCCCTCAAGTAACTTCCCTAATGTCCATACTATACCAAGGGCAGCCCTCTATTTAAAAGGCCATCAGTGAACAATCCTCTGTCTGAAAACATTTAAAAGGCTGTACAGGTCAAATTGAATTTAAGCCTAAAGAACCATAGTAAAAAGGGCCTTGAAGTTGCCTGTCAAGAATTAGTGCCTGGACAAGAGGGTGGGCAACACACACATAAGTTCCTTAGGGTCAGTCTGACCCACTTCCTCTTCCCTTTCCCCCTTCCTCTTCCCCCTTGCTTTTACCTCCTCCCTGATTCTTGGCAGGAAACAAAGATACATGGCAACCTATATGAAATGTACAGGATTTTAATGAAGACCTTACACATAAATACTAAATGCTTTAAAAAAAAAGAGAGAAGAATTCATCTTTTAAAAAAGAAAGTAAGTGCAGAAGGCTTACAGTAAATCAGTCATCTCTTTGCACAATCTCTCCCACAAAGAATTCATGTATGACATCCAGAGTCACCAGATGGCACTGTGAACAATTTTTGTTCTACCAAAAATTGCAATGGAAGGAGCAAGTAGTTGCATGCTGATAGTTCATCTTACATATCATTGGTAATGCATCTCTTTATAATTTATATGTTTCTAGTGGTACATTCCAGGGTAGATTTTGGTGGCCAAGGCCCTGCTGTCCCTAAATAGAACGAGCAGCAACACAACAGGGGTTACTGAATTGTTACTGTATGGGGGTGAGGTCATTATGTCCACGGTCTAAAATCACTGGACTGTACTATGGATCCAATTATTCCAACAAATGTTTGTACTGGAGAATGAGGGAAACATAGATTGGAGAAATTTTAGTTTTGGAAAGGTCCTCAAAACAATACATGTGTGAATTCATTCATAAAATTCATGTTCTGCCTTTCCTCCAATGAGCAGAAGGGATCATATGTGGTCCTCCTCCTTCCCACTTTATCTTTATCTTGAAGGTCTGAGATTCTTATCTTCACAAGTAGCCTATTTCCTATGTTTAATGTTCCAGTGGCAGAGAACCTCTTTGTATAACGGAGATAGGAATTGTAGCGTTCATCCCTGCCCTCACCTGTCTGTCACAGCTGAGCAGTGGAACAGCAGCCAATGAGGGGACGGAAGGTGGTGCTAAAGGGGCAGGAGCTGGGATATAAATGGGGGTGTGTGATGTATGAGAGAGAGATTTGAGAGACTGGAGATTTGAGAGAAAGATTTAGTGAGTCTGTGGGCCTGTGAGCCAATAAGTCAGTGAGAGAAGGGTTCTGTGTGTCAGTGAGTGAGAGATATTGATTATCAACTTGTGATTTACCTATTTTATTTTGTTGATCAAATAAACAAGTTTTTAGTTTCAAAACAACACTTGTCTCCTTAAATAATTGATACTGAACTGAAGTATTGGGGGCAGCAACTGAGTAGAAGAGTGAGCACCTCCTGGAGGCCTGAGATAATAGAGGCTTCAGCGCGCTCGCTACAGGAATCCATCACCTTTTTCAAATGAAGAGCCAGTTCATATAATTCTGCTTATATTGTTAAGAAAAAGGGTATAGAAAGCAAATGGATGGAGAACTTTTGCTCCTAGAGATGTTCCCCACCAGCACCACTTATGAGAAGGCTTCCCCAGAGCTGTACTCCATGTGAGGGCATTGTGCCCAACTGGGCCTTCCTTGTCCTCTGTATGTTGGCACTGGCTGGAGGCCCCAGTTCCTCATTTGAGTATTTCCCTCTTCTTCAGCAGGTGTGATATCCAGTAGCCCAGATGACCAGGGACGAGGGGATTTATGAAGTCTTCTTTTGTTGGTCTGTTTTCATCCCACCAGAGGATTCCTCTGGTGAATACATGAATGATTCAAGGTTTTGTGCTACTGATCTACTGGGGTTGAAGAAAGAAAGTAAAGTTCCTATCAGACTTCTGGAGTGATTTGTACTCTAACCCTTCCATGACAGAGATATCAAGTTCTGCAAGGGTACCACTATACAGCCAAATTGTCCTGGGCTGAAATGGGCTAGATTGTCCTAAACAAGATCACTTTGAGATTCAGTATGTCAATTGAGGTGATCAAGGCATCCACATGCAAGGATTGGGTTGTTGGGGGTAAATAACCACACCACGTTTCAACTCATCATATTTAGCTCTTCTTTTCTTTAAAGAAAAAGAAAAAAACCTCAAAAAATATCCTGTTGCTTGCCCCTTACTCTTTCCTCTTCCATGTGGCAATGGAAGATTTCAATTTTTTCCTAATGATTCCCAAGTGGCACAGCACTGAATTGGCTGGCTGATCAACCAATCCAACTTATAAAAGCTTTTTTTAAAAAACCTTTGCATCCTCTTCTGTCTCCCCCTTCATAGGGTAGGGGACGAAGCTTTCAGTTTCCTAATAACAGAAGTGGCTTAAGCAAAGTGACAGCTTAAGCCATCTGGTTTTGTTTGATCCCTGCAGTTATACATGCTGGGATTGAACCAAAACAGAGTGATCCTATCCACACCAAAACAAGAGTAGCCCCTGCCAGAAACTGAAAAAGGTGTAGGTGGGCAAGGATAAGGGATGCTTTATGATTGCTCATATGTTATATGGTCACCCAGGTTGATTAATTAATTAATTTCAGATACTTGTATACCACCTGACTTAGTGACAAGCACTACTCCAGGTGGATGGCAATAAAAGGAAACATATCCCAACAACGCAACACCACAAAGAAATATTGCACAAATCAATTGTAAATTAACAACTATCAAGATTTTTCTAGTCTAAAAACATGAGAGGAAGTATACCAGCCCATCTCCAAAGTGGACCAAACCTTAGGATAGATCCTCCTCTGCTGATTTCAAGATGCAAATTTTGTGTGTATAGAGTGTTTAAATAATTAAAAGGCTTGTAGACAAAGTAGTCCTGAAAATGAAAGTGCTTTTAAAATTGAGGCTTGAAGAGTAGTCTACTACAGTTATTGCAAAACAGTTAGCCAGCTCTCCAGCCAAGCAAGGTCACTGTACCATAACAATTCTGACAGCTGAAGTTGTTTGTTTATTTATTTATTTATTTATCTATCTATCTATCTATCTATCTATCTATCTATCTATCTATCTATCTATCTATCTATCTATCTATCTATCTATCTATCTATCTATCTATCTATCTATCTATCTATCTATCTATCTATTTATTTATTTATTTATTTATTTATTTATTTATTTATTTATTTATTTATTGTATTTATACCCCGCCTATCTAGTCATTTCAACCACTCTAGGCTGCAGTGTGTAAATATGGAGGTGGTATATGCAAGTCTTATAGTTTGCAATCTTTGTCTCAGGCCTTTATTCCTTTAAACTTTGCAAAATTTTAATCAAAACAATGATGTTATCCCCATATTGGCAGCCTGCCAGATTCTAAGTTATAGACCCCTGGAATTACAAAGACTGCAGGAACAGCTGAATGCCCTATTGAAATAAAAATTACTTGGTGTACCAGGCTCCTGGACCTTCTAGCCATGCAGAAAGGATTGTTGATAGTTATAGAATCATAGAATCATAGAAAAGAGAAGTTGGAAGGGGCCTACAAGGCCACCAAGTCCAACCCACCACTCAGCGCAGGAATACAATCAAAGTATATCTGCCAGGCGATTATCCAAGTTTTTCTTGAATGCCTCCAGTGTTGCAGCACCCACCAACTCCTGAGGTAACTGGTTCCACTGTTGTACTGCTCTAACAGTTAGGAGGTTTTTCCTGATATTCAACTGAAATCTGGCTTCTTTTAACTTGAGCCCATTGTTGCGTGTCCTGCAGTCTGGGATGTTTGAGAACAGATCTTGCCCCTCCTCTGTATGACAGCCTTTCAAATATTTGAAAAGTGCTATCATATCACCCCTGAGCCTTCTTTTCTCAAGGCTAAGCATGCTCAATTATTTCAGCCTTTCCTCATAAGGCTTGGTTCCCAGTCCCCAGATCATCGTTGCCCTCTTAACTTGTTCCAATTTGTTAACATCCTTCTTGAAGTGTGGTGACCAGAACTAGACATAATACTGAAGGTGAGGCCTAACCAGTGCTGAATAGAGGGGGACTAGCACCTCATGGGATCTGGAAACTAAACTTCTATTAAAGGTTAAAGGTTCCCCTTGACATTTTTAGTCCAGTTGTGTCCGACTCTAGGGGGTGGTGCTCATCCCATTTTTCAAGCCGTAGAGCCAGCGCTTGTCCGAAGACAGTTTCTGTTGTCATGTGGCCAGTGTGACTAGGGAACTCCGTTTTACCTTCCCACTGAGGTGCTACCTATTTATCTACTCGCATTTACATGCTTTCAAACTGCTAGGTTGGCGAGGAGCTGGGACAAAGTGACAGGAGCTCACTCCGTCACGTGGATTCGATCTTAAGACTGCTGGTCTTCTGACCCTGCAGCAAATAGCATTAGCCTTTTTTGTAGTCACATCACACAGTTGGCTCATATTTAGCTTGTGATCTACGACAATTCCCTCCTTGCTCTTAGTTTTGCTATACAGGTATCCCCCATCTTGTAACTGTGCAATTAGTTTCTTTTTCCAAGGTACAGTACTTTGCATTTATCCCTGTTGAATTTCATTCTGTTCCTTTTGGCCCAGTGCTCCATCCTATCAAGGTCATTTTGAATTTTGTTTCTGTCTTCTAGGGTATTAGCTATTCCACCCAATTTTGTATCATCTGCAAATTTGACAAGCATCCCCTGCACTCCCTCATCCAAGTCATTAATAAAAATATTGAAGAGCACCAGGCCCAGGACTGAGCCTTGTTAATGAAGGAAACATAATAACAGCCAGAAAAGATAGTTCTCCACCCCCAAAAGGAGCAAAGGGTGCCAATAGAGTACCATTGGAGGGGAGAAAATTCTGCTGGGCTGGGTCAGGGTTGTTAAGATTTAACAATGTGATTTTATAATTGCTTGTGCACTAGCTTAGTCGATTAACTACAAAGTCTCTTAAGCTATTTTCATAGATGTGATTTAATTGAGTTAATTTTTATAACTTAAAGACTTTGCCCTTGTAATACTTTTAAAAAGTATTTTGTAACACTTTATTTCTTATTATTTCATTCATTCTTAAGCTCCATACTAATTTTTGTTAAAGCATTTTATAGTTTTGTTAAGGTAGTTACTTATATTTTCCATTTAGTTCATTAAGTGTCCGTAATCATATTCCTATAACATTTTATTGAAGTTTTTATAGGGTTTTATGGTGGGATAGTCAATCGATAAAAAACAACATAGCACATATATATCTGCATGCATGTGGCTGTTCAATAAAAAGAAGAAAAGTAGAAATTTTCTTGTCTGTCTTGCTTGGGGCAAATAAATTATATATTCAGAGAAAAAAATATACAAGGTGCAAAATATTCTGCAGGGTCGTACTTGGAAAGAACTCTTTTGGGACAAATGGCATCTGTGACGAACAGAGGGTTCTGATTTTATGCTGGAGGTCTATAAATTTCTGTAGGACTCTTAAGGAGAGGTTCAGGTGTCAAATTCCCTGACCTGACAATTACGCCTCGTGGCATAGTGGTTAAACTGCAGTACTGCAGCCAACACTCTGCTCATGATCCGGGGTTCAACCCCAGGTAGCTGGCTCAAGGTTGACTCAGCCTTCTATATTTCCGAAGTCAGTAAAATTAGTACCCAGCTTTTTTTTGTGGGGGGGGGGAATGTGTTGCCTGCATAATTAACTTGTAAACTGCCCAGAGCGTGCTTTAGGTTCTATGGGACAGTATATAAGCAGCACATTTTGCTTTGATATTTAATGCAGTTAGACAAAGGTCATTGCAGTTCAGTAGATAATGTAACAAAAATAATTAATGATGAAGTTAAAAGAGGGTAAAAACCCATACATTTCCTAGCCATTTGGGGACTGTCCATAAAGAAATTATATTGACAGTCTTTCAGAATTCATGACCAGGAACTTTTAAAATCATTAATAAAGCAACTACATAATTTCCTAGTGGCTACAACAAACAACGCTACCATATTTGATTTAAGACTGATGATTTTCCCAAGCTGACCACAAACATTAATGTGAAGAAGGAGCAGAAAGCATCCCAGATTTCCACAAATCAGAAGTAATTGTGTGCACATGAAAGGGAAGCTGATTCAAGAGCATGTGGTTTATGGAGCTGCATCAAGACTTTCCAAATAACTTGGAAAAGTTATTTGTTTCCAAGAGCCACTCCCAGAATTCTCTAACCAGCATGGCTACTCACAAGGCTAGTTGGGGGATTCTGGGAGTTGTAGCCCAAAAAAAGAATAATTTCCCCCAAGCTTGAGCAATGCCACCATAATAATATTGCTTGCCCACTCTGGCATCAAAAGCTCTTGACCAATGGAAGCCTGTCGGTAAACATTTCAAGGAGCTAGCGGAGTCTTTGTGCACTCTGAAAGCTTTTGATATTGGGTTTTCAAATATGCCTTTGGAAAAACTTTATTCCTGCAAGAAGACTCTACCGTTGCCTGAAACGGCATGCTTCTTTCAGTGCACAATGCAGGCAGCAGCTGCACATGCAGGTAACTGCTCATGCTAGCCAATATTTTAAGGTCAACACTTTTGTGTCAATATTTGCTCAACAGATTACCTATCATTTTCATTTTGGGTGGTGACCCATAGATATGAGTACACTGTAAACTATGAACATGGATGAATACCATTTTAGCACAGTCAGGCTTATCTTTGATTTTTAAATAATCTCTTACCTGTCTGTGGCTGGCAAGTATGAATGATTTCTAGCTAAGCAAACAATACAAACTCTTCTGTGCAGGTGGTTAATGAAGGTAAGTGGGCCACTAAAAGCTGAGACACAGAAGAGATTTTTGTGGATTTCTGTGTAAAACCGGTTTGTCTGTTACGAAGTACTGAGAAGGAAATAAATCCATCAAATCACAATTATTTTTCCGTATCAGTTGTCCTCATCTTGGCTATCATCTAGCTAGCTTTAAGGTGATGGTCAGCTACCCCTAACACCTACTTTATCACATATCCCCACCTCCTGGCTGGAGTACTGAAGCCAGGGGAAAGTTTTGTTTATTATTTTATTTAATTGTTTCACTTATATCATGCCTTTTCTGCCATGGGAGCCCTCCTCGCCCCTGTTTTATATTTACAACACTCGTATGAAGTAGGCCAGAAGTGAGAGGGAGAGGGAAAGGGAGGTCCTAAGTCACCAAATATGTTCCATCATTGGCTGGGACTAGAACTCAGATCCCCCAGACATTCTAAGCATTAAACCACCCAGGTGGTCTCATAATTACCTTCCTTTTAAACCAGTGGTTTTTTTAAGGTCAACACTTTTGTGTCAATATTTGCTCAACTGATAACCTATCATTTTCATTTTGGGTGGCGCCCCATGGATATGAGTACACTGCAAACAAGGAACATGGACGAATACCATGTAGTGCAGTGATGAGATGAAAAGTGCAAAGCAGAATAACCTGTATTAAAGTATCAGATCAATTTACAATTAAGCCAGATTAGCTACAGTTAGCCCTTTATAAACTCTGTACAGTATGTGACCTTAACCTGTCAGCAGCCCTCTAGTTGAAGCAGGAAGCATTGCATCCGGGCTGGCACTAGCATAATCAGAGTGAAATAGCCACCCGAGGAAGTAGATTTTAGGTGCCATAAAAGAACAGCAAATTTTTAGCTTTGGGGCCAAATCCATAGTGTACTACTGTAGATCATGCTAGAGTAGGTGCATTAAATTAATGGGGATTTAGTGAGTCATCTCCTCCAAAACTTCCATAGCACCTAATCTAACTATGATTTACGATGCTAAAGTAAGTCACAATTGGAGTAGGTCTATTCAAACCAATGGAGTTGATTTACCCAATCCCCACTGATTAAGTGTTCCTACTGTAGTGCAGTTTACTGGTTTTAAATATTCATTTGCTTTTGACTAATGGGCATCACAAGATGTGCTTGTCCTTCCTTGCAATGGATCCGTTGGGAGCTCTCAAGGGCTATATTGACATTGCCCCCAGCTTTGTGTCTCCTTTTTTTCTTTTCTATAATTGGGAACACTGATTTCCAAGTCACGTGTAAGCAATTAACAACAAACAGAACTCAAGTGGAAGCCTTCAGGGTTCCATAACATTGCTTTGATTTATTGTAAGTATTGGGAGCAGTATAAGTATTGATTAATAACAGCCGCCACCACCACCATCATTACCATAATCATGAGTGTCATATCATCATCGTCATCATTAATTACTATAATATGAAATTTTGTGAATACACCCCCCCCCTGCTTAGATTAGTACCACATGAGCAAATTGAACTGTATGGGGAGAATTCCGGTTTGGCTCCTTTTCAGGATTTTCTTATACACATCCGTCTAAAAGACCCCATTGCTTTCTGTAGGCCGTAGGGGCCAAGATCCAGAGCTACAGATCTGTATCCAGTGCTGGTAGAATCAAAATTCCCCACCTCCACCTTGACTGCAGCTCTCCATGGAGCCACAAACTTGCTCCAGAGAGTTTGCCAGTGTTACAGGAGAAATGTTTAGGGCACACTGTGTGAAGGAGGCTGATTCTGGCAGAAGCAGTGGGATTTAACAGACGTTTGTCGCTTAATCCTGGTCAATACTCTCTCTCTCTTTCTCTCTCTAAATGTCTATCAGATTCCACATTGGCTTTTCAGTGCAATTCTATAATGCTTACTCAGAAGTAAGGCTCACTGAATGGAATAAGGTTTACTCCCAGGTAACAAGATATACATAGGTTCCCAGCCTAACTTTGTCAACCCCTGTCCCATGGATGCTCTGTTCCAATACTTCATGCTATCTTCTTTCAATGCCTGGCATTTCTCCCTACTGTCTACAAACGCTTATTGTCTTTTTCTCATCAGTGTGATTTGGAGGACTCACCTGAACAATGTTCTTGTTGATTCTTTAGAATTCTTCTTCAATAATTTGAGTCAAAACTAAAAGTAAGCAGCTCCTACCAATTTGCATTAGGTGCTCTCTCACAGTGGTATGGTTTAGTGCAGTGGTCCCCAACCTTGGGCCTCCAGAAGTTCTTGGACTTCAACTCCCAGAAATCCTGGCCAGCAGAGGTGGTGGTGAAGGATTCTGGGACGTATAGTCCAAGAACATCTGGAGGCCCAAGGTTGGAGACCACTGGTTTAGTGTCTCTCCAATATTGCAGGTCCAAATGGGGTAAACTTGGAGTTTTGCCTCTGATTTAAGCAGAAGTTTTTCATACTCCAAAAGTTTTAGTTTTGGGCTCAATAACTGGAGATAACCATGGATTTCTTTACACAGTGCTTACCCACACAACTGTGAAACTAGACAATATTGGGGAGATGTATTGCATAAGGTAGTGGGGCTTGAGAGAAATCCCCTTTTCTGTTTAAAAATGTTCAGGAATTAAAAAAAAAAAGAATCTGCTTCTGGACAAGCTCCCCTGTTTCTGTAGGAGTCTGTTACTTCCCTTGAGGGCACACAGAATCCTCCAGTCTTTGCTTCGGTGAATGATCCAGTCACATTCATGGGCTGAACTGACAAAAGCAGACCAGAAATAGGGTGCGGCCAGAATAGGGACTCATTACAGAGGGCCAGTGGGCACCCATTCCATGGGTGTGCATTGCGGGCTGTCACAGCTGTCACCATTAGTTTGGTATATTTTTCTTGGCATGCTAGTGTATCCCAGCTCAGAGAACACAAGGATAATCTGGCACAGTGCTTTTAATATACAATTACATATTCAAGCCTCCTCCTTTTCCGCATTTTTTGTGTGATTTGTTCCGTTTTGACTGTAAACCTTCCAGCGGAGATTTTGTCTTTTTTTGTTGTTAATATACCATAAAAGGCTTAGTAAATTTTATGTGCTGTACAAACTTAATTTTAATAATGATTGTTTCATGATAGGCAAAACGCTCTCTCCCTCTGTCTCCCTGTCTCTCTCTCTGTGCATTTGTTTGCTGGCTGTTGCAAACCATAATTTGTGACTGCTGTGGCCGCTTGCAAAATGTAAGATGTGAACGCTCCCCTTTGCACTGCTGGGAATCAGGGAGGACTTGAAAGCCCTGTTTGACGTCAGCAGTGGAAATCAATAAAGCTTTTATCTCATCTCACTGTGGACTGGGCCAAAGGCTCCATCTGGTGCCAATGACCTTTTAAAAATGTATGCATGCATGCTTCTGTATGAAGGGAAAAGAAAGCAGGGGGAAGGAGACACTCTCTCTCTCTCTCTCTCTCTCTCTCTCTCTCTCTCTGTGTGTGTGTGTGTGAAGGAGGGAGGGAGGATGAGCTATTGAGCAAGCCAACCTCATCTGATTTTCAACTGTGCCAGAGTTGACCTCCTGAGGAACAAAAGGGTCATTTCCAAACCACATCCAACTTCATGTGAGAAGGAACCCAAATACAGTATAAGCAAGGGATGAGCGCGGAAAGAATTTAGCCTGCATTAATGGAAGGACTCTCTAAGGTGTTCCCTCAAACATATTCTGAGAGGGTGAAAGATAGGAGATGTCTGGGACAAGATTTTCCACTTTTGAACTCCGAGGATGGCTGGTGCTTGAGCAGGAGCTGAATAACAGTTTGGTTGTTCTGTAGATCCTGTTAGTGCCAAATAGGCAGATCATAATGAGGGATGTGCCTTGCCTATCCAAGCTGCTCCTTACCTGCCTGAGGACAGTGCCAGTGCCCCCATTAATGCCCTTCGTCTCTGGCTCCGTCCCACAGGTGCCACAGAAATACACAAATGCTCCTAATTTGCTTTGTCCTGATATGTTTTCCAAAGACAAGGGAGATCTCTAGCATGTGTCTTGGTTTTATGCTTAAGCTACACATTTTGCAGAAGTTAGCACGATAAGTTGTGGCTTGTCTTGTCTCCTCTCTTTCTTGTCTCCCACCACCTCCGCCTCAGTTTTTCTACTGGCTCTTTTGTTAGCTCCTGTCTCAGGCTGGGCAGCTGGATAAACCAGCCGGGAACAAGCCACACTTGTGGATTTAGACATTCTGTCAGCCGTCGTTTAAACAAACCAGACTGTGCAGACCAACAACAAAAATAGTTTTTTAAAAAAATGTGGCTGGTTAATAACATGACTGGTTGGATAGGTCAGTGAGTTCATGTGAGTGCTACCAGTCCGACCACTATAACTCTGTTGGTCCAGGTTCCTAGTATAACCAGTAGCCATCTTTACTGGAGCAAACCTAGAGGTAGTTACAGTATTGGGGTCCCTGGTCCCCTCTGTGGCATTCCTGGAGGGTTGCATTATTCCTTAGATCTCACTGGCCACCCAACCGTCCTAGCACAGAGAGATGGGAAGGGAAGATGGGTCCAGGAGCTGGCCTCAGTCCTTTCAAGGATGGTCAGTACAGGTGGGTGATGGACCCCTGAGTGGGCTTTGTTGTTCCTCCCAGGGCATCTACTGTCTCTCACCCTGGTGCTTGCAATGTCAGTGCTGCAACTGGGTCAGGGTAGATGCTGCTGCTCTGTTCGGCTAGTGAGGAAGCTAAGGAGTTGTTGGCAGCAGCAGTCTCTCTGGAATGACCTGCACAGAGGTCTCTCTTCCACTGCCCCTTCCTTGACCAATTAAGATGGGCTCAAGGATTTCTTGCTTGGGGTCCTCCTCCCAGCTGCATTCCACTTCCCCCAAAGCACAAAACAGGAGGTGTGAAGCCTGCACTACTTATCCCCCAAGTTTCTTCCTTCTGTTTCTTCCAAAGCCATGGACCCCTCCCTTTCCCCCTCCCTTATTCCTCCCACCACTTCCACCTTCATCCTCTGCAGGTGCTTCCCATCAGCCAACTCTTCAGGGGACACCTGCCCACTCTGCCTTCTATCCGGCAGGTAGTGGCTCCCCCTCGGCTCCCACAAGGGCAAACAGCCTGTCTGGTGCATCGGTGGCAACCCCCTTACAGTTAGATATCAGGCTGCCAAGCCAAAGGCTAGGTGTTTGATTCCAGGGAAAAAACTCAGATTAACCCTGGGTAGGCTGCACAGTCCCAGGGCACCCCCAGAAGAAAAGAACTGTTAGTCTTTACCTAGGAAACCCTGAAAAGGAACACCCTATTATTAGTTAAACAGCTGTAGCAGAGATAGGTTTCCATAAGATGAGCCAGATGTCAGTGACTCATCTCATGGGTTGTCCTGCTATAGAATCAGTGGCAGTCCATGACCTAAGGAGGGAGGAGATGAGCCTCACCCTTTCCCCTAAGGGTGAGGCCTTTGAACTATGAGCTGCCACTGGCTTTTACTTCAGAACAATGGACAATCATTGCATTTTAATTGAATAAAGTGATGCCTTTATTTTAGATCTTGCCTAAAAGGGGGGGGAAAGGGGGGGAGGGTTGGGACCAAGAAAAAGACAAGGAACAGAAAGAAAAAAATCAGGATCCAGACATGCCACTGAAAAGAAGAGGAAGAAAAATAGTGTCTTTACTAGGCATGTGGACTATCTTCAGACAAGTGTACAAGACGAGACTCAGTCAAGGATATTTGTGTGATTCTAGGGTGACTCCTGGGCAGGGCAAAGGGCTAGTCTTCCATCCTGAGGAGAAACCACACCAGAACAGATCTTCCGTGTTTTATTTTGCATTCATAAGGTTAATGATGAGTGGTATGAAGTGAGGGCGGGCTGAATAGTTCAGTGAGTTAGGCATCTCTCTGAAGAGCGAGAGGTTGGGAGTTGGGTTCCCCACTGAAGAGCCAGACTGAATGGCCTTGGGCAAGCTGCACAGTCCTAAAGTGCCCTCGGGAAAAGGAATTAAAAAGGGGGTTTAAAATGCTGAAGTTGGAACCAAAATACTTGGCCCAGCTGCTGCAGCAAAGGAAGTAGGAAACGGAGAGTTGAAACTTGAGCAAAAATCAGAGCTTCTCCTGGAAACTCCAACTGCTGAGCAAACTCGTTGAATTCAGCGAGTATTTATTCCTCAACCATCCTACCACATCGTTATGCATCCAGGCATGGCAAGGGGATGTTCTGGGGTTTTTCTTTCTTTTACTTTTTAGTTTGTGTATGTGACTGTGAGATGGAGGGCTGAGTCTATTTGGGTAAACCGAGTGAGTTTACTAAATCATCACCCCAGTTATCAGATGGAGGACTCAGATCTTCTGTTTAAGGCCATACGGAGAGTTGTGTGCTCACACGCATAGCCGGTGCTTCTTTGTTTAGAGAACTGGGTTGTTACATTCAATCCACAGCTGCCCAAGCTGCAACCATAAAACAGCAACCAGACTACATCCTGACTTGCATCTAAGGAAGAAGTGCCTGCAAATTCCATCTTGTCAAGAACTTTTGGACTTTACATCTATGAGTAACTTTCCTGGCAAAATCTATCTTGCCATGAACTTCCAAGTTTTTCACCCTGATATAAACCTGATGGTGTTTTTAATCTACAAAAGCGTGTGCACTGTATGATGATTTTTTTCAATGGTCTGTAAAGGTACTGTATTGCCTATTCTTGCATTTGCATTTTATTTTGTTTGGACCACACGGCTACCCTTTATTTCCATTAATCTCTTCCGGAGGCTTCGATTGGAATGATTAAAATACTGCTAACAACTGTCTTTCTCCATCCCCTAACTTTCTGTTATTCTTTTAAATTCCTACTGCTGGCCTTGATTTGCAGAATCATTTCTTTTCCTGGCTGTGGATGCCTATGTCAGTTCCAGATTGGGTGGGTGCCAAATGCATAAGCCTCTGATTTGGGCTAATCAATGAGTAGGGCATACTTGAGCAGGTCAGCCTACTGACCAAATACATTAAGGAGATACCTTCCACACATACGTTTGTGGCAAGCAGAAAGACAGAAAGAAAATAGTCGGAGCTCTGCCTACAGACTGAAAGTCCACCACATTCCCAATGATTTGGGTGTTTGTTTTTTTAATATGACCCCAAAGTATACAAACACAAATGCCTGCAGAAACCCAAGAACAAATTGGTTCAAACCAATTCCAAATCAGCTTGAGCACATCTGTCCCAATGTGTACATAAATACTAGGATACACATTGGATGTGATGATATTTGCACATGTCTAAGTATTGCCCTATTAGGAAGAAGCATGTGAATGATAATGGAAGAATGGTTGCTGTTTGGGCTTTGAGTGGGTAGATCCCACCGTCAGAATGTTGAGTAGCTCCACCCCCTAAGTCATAGCTATTTGCATTTCCCCTCATTCACAGGAATGCTTTCTTTTTTAAAAGACTCCTTACTTTGATGTTTCATCCAGCGGGATCTCCAGGTTAGCAAACTTAGTGCTAACTCTTGTCATAATGCTTATTGCAGATTTCTCCATCACATGAAGAAGAAAACACCACAGGTGCACATTTGGATGTATGCACCCCACCCCTCTGCACACGTGTGTGTGTGTGTGTGTGTGTGTGTGTGTGTGTGTGTGTGTGTGTGTGTGTGTGTGTGTGTGTTAATGCAGAGATGGACAACCCTAGCTACACTAGAACCTTCATTTTAGTGCCCCAGGATTCTTTGGCATTTTTATTGGGTCAGACACATAAGGCTATTTTATTAGAATCTTGAGCTCTAATGTCATTGCTGTGAGAGTGGTTTTAACTTCTGTGACTACCTGAGGTGGAGAAAACCATGTTTTCATTTGCTGGAATGATATCAAAGCTGTCCAATCCTGCCGTTTCACAGCCAGAGTTCAGAATGATATTTTTTAAAAAGCAATGTGGCAGGTTTTATTCACTCCTTTTTCAAGGGAAACACCCTTGGCATTATTTTTAGTTAGTTTTAAAACCCACCATACAGTTAAAACAAAGAAAGGGCTGCAAGTGCCCAACAATGACCTTCATTCCCCCACCTACCTCCCGGTTTTAGAAGGAAAAAATAAATAGTACTCATCACATTTAAAAAGGGACAATATTGCCAGTCATTGTGTTATTCTGTAAGCCTGCATGTCTTTCTTACCTCTGTCACTGTCCTCATACAGTGTCAGTAGCTAAGGTCATCATAATGCTTTCCTTTCAAAGTTTGTTCTCATCTTTCCAATAGCTGGTTTCTCCCATACAGGCAGGCAGAGTGCTCCTATGATAACTTTTGAAGGATGGTGCTGACACCAAGTGGCGATTTGGACAATTTGCTGTGTATTTTTCCTGCGAAAGACCCATTTGCTTTGCACAACATGTCTCTGGTTGGATTGTTTGCAGTGGTTACTTTGGCCATGATCCTGAAACAGAATGTTTCTGTTTTGCCACTTCTCTCAGTAGATGATGTGCCCTGTCACTTGAGTGGCCATTAAGCTCTAGGCTTAAAAAAAAACTAAAATATCTCTATTTTACTAGGACTGACCCTAAATCTGGAGGCCAATTCAGCCTTTAATCCCGATAAAGACTGGAGCAACTTGGTCCACAGATCTGAACTATAAATTATAATTAGACAACAAAATCATTAAAAACAAACAAAAAGGAGTCTTATTCCCCTATAGGTACCATAAGACCCTTTGTTGTTTTTCTTGCAAGAAAACACTGCCTTGAAAACAAAAATTCCAAAACAGCAACAACCTGATAAAAATAGATGCTGCAGACAGTGAATGGAGAGCTCATCATATTGTCTCTGCATGATCTCACTCTATGGACTGGAGACCTGCATGTGTCCCAGAACGCTGCCCATTCTGTGTTCTTTCCAACCCTGCCATGGACACACAGAGACAGTCATCATCTCTTGGTTTCACTTTTGTCTAAATGTTGTCTTAGTTGCATTTATTTGAACTAGAGCAACGGACAAATTCATGTGAGGTGATGGAAACAGGGCTCCACCACAGTGAATCAAATCCAGATCGGAACACTTCTGAAATGTTGTTCTTCAGAGGGCCTGAGGAAGGGCGTATCTCTGAAAGCTGATACATTTCTCACCAAACTCTTCACATAAGGAAAGCAAGAGACTGGGGAGAGATCATGGGAGGGACAGCAGGATATGTTATTTCATAATGGATAACTCCACCTTCTATAGCAAACAGTTTTATCAAGACTCTTCAATACTACTGCTTTATGTGACAGATACTGGAAGTAATAAATCATAGGACCAAGAATGTGGATTTTCTTCAGAGAGAAGTTGCAGAGTAGACTGGATGAAGGGTATTTGTTACATTTTTGGCTGATGACAAGCCCTGTGGTGGCCATGCTGACAGATCATGAGAGTTTTCTCTAGTAGTATTGGCAATACAGCAGTGGCATGAAGAAGAAGCACCACAGGAGAGAGAGACTGACAGCTGAAACAATCAGTGAACCCCCAGAGGGCTTCTGGACAGTCCAACCAGTGAGATGCTGGAGAAAGTTCAGGGTGAGGCCGCTTGAGTCTACATGAGTGCCTGAAATGTAAGCACACCAAATGCTCCATTTACATTCTAACATATTGCCAACTTGGAAAACTCAGCAGTGGCCAGAGAACTGGAAAAGATCAGTCTACATCCCAGTCCCAAAGAAGGGCAGTGCCAAAGAATGCTCTAACTACTGTACAATTGCACTCATTTCAAACACTAGCAAGGTTATGCTCAAAATCCTACAAGGTAGGCTTCAGCAGTATGTGGACCGAGAACTCCCATAAGTACAAGATGGATTTTGAAGGGGCAGAGGAACTAGAGACCAAATTGCTAACATGCGCTGAATTATGGAGAAAGGCAGAGAGTTCCAGAAAAACATCTACTTCTGCTTTATTGACTACGCAAAAACCTTTGACTGTGTCGACCACAGCAAACTATGGCAACTCCTTAAAGAAATGGGAGTGCCTGAACGTCTTATCTGTCTCCTGAGATATCTATATGTGGGACAGGAAGCAACAGTTAGAACTATGGCTGAACAGTTTTGTTTATGGCTGAACCAAAGGTTTGGGAGTAGGATTGTTACACAAATCGCTGAGGCAAAAAATAATAATTAAAAATAATGGAAAAAAAAACCCTTCTCCAGTTTCTAAATTGTAATTATTTATGTACATTCAAAAAAAGAGAGAAAGGTTATTCAAAAAAGGAATTGAGATGGAAATAGTGAAAGCTTTCTTTTCCCACTAATAATTAAACCAAGAAGAAATTGTTTTTTAATAGAGGGATTTTCAGATTGATATGAGCCTCCTCCCAGCAATATCCCTTCAAGAAGGGTAAATGATAAATTTTCTCCACTTCCTTTTTAAGGGCTAGTAGAGGTAAACAAAATGGGATGTGGTGGCGCTGCGGGTTAAACAGCAGAAGCCTCTCTACTGCAAGGTCAGACCAGCAGTCGTAAGATCGAATCCATGCGACGGAGTGAGCTCCCATCGCTTGTCCCAGCTCCTGCCAACCTAGCAGTTCGAAAGCATGCAAATGTGAGTAGATAAATAGGTAGCACCTCGATAGGAAGGTAACGGCATTCTGTGTCCAGTCGTGCTGGCCATGCGACCACGGAAAATGTCTTTGGACAAACGCTGGCTCTACGGCTTGGAAACGGGGATGAGCACCGTGCCCTAGAGTCAGACATGACTGGACTAAATGTCAAGGGGAACCTTTACCTTTACCTAGAGGGAAACAGGTGCACTCTTCACCTGGACTGACTATTCCAAAAAGACGTCTACTGTGATATGCTGAACAATAGCATTATATATTTGAAATTCACTTTCACTTTGTATTTTTCTATATTTGATTGTGTTAGAGACTTCTGCTTGTTTACTGTTATGAATGAGCTTCATAATGATGGGCTGCCAAACTTTAAGTATCCCTTCTGTTATACTACTGGAGATGGTACAAAACAGCTGGCATCATTTGGGCATGATTGACATATTTATAATTGCCGCCCTTTCATGCAAAACAGCTACAGTGGTGCCTCGATTTACGAACTTAATTTGTTCCGGAACTCCAGTCGTAACTCGAAATGGTCTTAAGTTGAAGCACCATTTCCCATAGGAATGCATTGAAATGCAATTAATCCATTCCAGCAGAAGGGAAAAAAACACACCAAACAAACCAACCACTGTAAGACCCATTGGAAATGTGATTAATCCGTTCCGGCCAAAGAAAGTAAAAAAGAAAAGAAAAGGAAACAAACTGTGCAAGACCCATTGGAAATGCGATTAATCCGTTCCGGCCGAAGGGGGGGAAAGCAAACAAACCATGCAAGACCCTTCAGAAATGCAAAGAAAGCAAAACAGAAAGCAAAAAATCCCTGCAAGACCCATCGGAAATGGGGGGGGGACCCCAAAACAAACAAACCCTGCAAGACCCATTGGAAATTGGGGGAAACCCCCCCCAAAAAACAAACAAACCCTTCAAGACCCATCGGAAGTGGGGAAAAAATCCATAACAAACCAACTCTGCAAGACCCATCACAGCATAGAAACATAATCCCATCACCCAGCCCAAAACCACACTGTAAAACCCACCCAGAACAGTTTTAAAAAAGTAGAAAGCAGTACCTTACCTTACCAGGCAGTCCAAAGCCTCCTCCGATCGCACTCGGAGGGTGAAAGAGATACAAAGAAGCAACCTCTTCGTCACCAATAGTTAGCAATTTGAGTTCTGCACCTTTTCCCCCTGCCTTTTTCTGGTTGTAACTCGAAGCTCTGGTCACAAGTCGAAGCAACATTTTGTGGCCGGAGCTGGTTGTAACTTGAAATAGTCGTATGTTGGGACGTTCATAAGTCGAAACACCACTGTATGAGGGTTGAATCAAAACTGTTTATGGTTTGTATGCTGAAATAATGAGGAGATACAATAGACTTGTAATTAAATGTAGTACATTGCTCACATAATTGTGAACGAAAGAGGTGGTTTTCTTAAGAACAATAATGCTTGTTGCTGTGATTTGCATTTACAATATGAATTAAACATGCAAGGTATTCATAATACATGTGTTTTGTGAATAATATAAATATGCTTCTTGCAGCATTCCATTATATTAAGATAAATACAAAATTATGTTTCTTTGTATATGTGCATGCAGAAACACACAAGCGATAAACAGATGTTTTTTAAAATAACACGAACAACACAGATAAAGAAGATTGGACACTTAGCAACAAGTAGGGCAAATGAAGCAGGTGTACAGGTGTGTGTGTGTGTAGAATAAGTGTCACTATTTAAAACACATTCAGACTTACATGAAATAACCCAATGGTGCTGTTACGTGCCATTCAGTCATTTTGACTTATGGCAATCCAAATAAGGTTTTCAGGGTACGCGAGATGTTCAAGGAGTGACAAACTCACTATTGCTAGCTTGCCACCAATTTCAACAGGCCAGGAATGGTTTGAATTCCTCAATCCTAACCCACTTCACCACTCTGGCTTCCAACCACGAATAAAGGAAAGAGAAGGAAAAAGCAGGATGAAACAAAAATCTCCTAGGTCACACTATAAGGGGAAATATATACACTATTGAGAGGACACATATTTAGCTCAGACAATAGTGAATGCACTTACTGTATATCCCTAGAGGTCTTTTGCTCCGACTGCAGCTAACAAGGCTAAATCTGGCAAAAAATGACAAAGCCCTTCATGAGATAATTGAATATATAATTTTGGTGACCTTGTACAATCGTTGCTTGAAAGTGGTGTGATTGTAGAATGGTAGTCTGGATATGGAAACACTGATTGGTTCAAAATGGGGAAAGGAGTACGACAAGGCTGTATATTGTCCCCCTGACTTATTTAACTTATATGCAGAATACAGTACATCATGCAAAAGGCTGGACTGGATGAATCCCAAGCCGGAATTAAGATTGCCGGAAGAAATATCAACAACCTCCGATATGCAGATGATACCACTCTGATGGCAGAAAGTGAGGAGGAATTAAGGAACCCCTTAATGAGGGTGAAACAGGAGAGTGAAAAAAATGGTCAGAAACTCAACATCAAAAAATGAAGATCATGGCCACACCTCCCATCACCTCCTGGCAAATCGAAGGGGAAGATATGGAGGCAGTGACAGATTTTACTTTCTTGGGCTCCATGATCACTACAGATGGTGACAGCAGCCACGAAATTAAAAGACACTTACTTCTTGGGAGGAAAGCGATGACAAACCTCGACAGCATCTTAAAAAGCAGAAACATCACCTTGCCAACAAAAGTCTGAATAGTCAAAGCTATGGTTTTTCTGGTAGTGATGTATGGAAGTGAGAACTGGACCATAAAGAAAGCTGACCACCGAAGAATTGATGCTTTTGAATTGTGGTGCTGGAGGAGACTCTTGAGAGCCCCCTGGACTGCAAAGAGAACAAACCCATCCATTCTGAAGGAAATCAACCCAGAGTGCTTACTGGAAGGACAGATCCTGAAGCTGAGGCTCCAATACTTTGGCCATCTCATGAGAAGAGAGGACTCCCTGGAAAAGACCCTGATGCTAGGAAAGTGTGAGGGCAAGAGGAGAAGGGGACGACAGAGGATGAGATGGTTGGACAGTGTCATCGAAGCAACCCACATGAATTTCACAGAACTCCGGGAGGCAGTGGAAGACAGGACGGCCTGGCGTGCTCTGGTCCATGGGGTCACAAAGAGTCGGACATGACTAAATGACTAAACAACAACAAAAGTGGGATTCTGGTTTGTTAGAAGCCTCAGTGGGCAAAGGCAGTCCCCCTATTGATCATTTTACCTTGATGGATACATACTGTCTGGCTTCCCCCTATCTCATTTTAGCTATTCAGATCTCGATATCAGTCTATAATACCGAGACACTTTTGCTTTACTGTGGAACCAAATCCAGCCATCTTGCTTTGATCAGGACCTCACAAAATCAGCTCAAAATCAAGCCAATTTGGTTCATGTTTTACCGAAACTTGATGTACAGTCTTACTTAAAAATACGGGAAGAAATGTGAATTTCGGTAACTGTAGCTTCTCATTGTGACAAACCCAGACCTACTGGGATCTGCCACACGTTAACTAAGCTGCCACCAACCATTCCCTATAAGAAGTCACACAGACCAGGGATGGATTTTTAACAAATAAAAGAATAAGGTTTATTTAAAACAACACACAGGGAAAATAAAATAATCAGGTGAATAATATATAGTAACGTGGCTTAGTCTCATTCATACATGCATACAGTTTGGTTCACACAGAACCCTTAACTTGAAGCACAGACCCTGAACCTATCAGTTCTGGCTAACCAACAGACACCTGAACCTATCAGGTTGGTACTCTGACACACAGTAGTACCCTGTCTGACACACAGACTCCCACACCAGCTTCTTCTTCCCAGCTGCTGCTTCTTCACATCCCAGCGTCTAAACTTCTCCACACACGCATCACATATATATACAGTACAGCCCCTCCTCCTGATGTCCCGCCTTCCACTCCCCATAGGATGGAACTTTCCCTCCAAACCCATGACAGACAGGTAACATCAGTGCTGTATGTAACACCTCCCCTCTTTATAAGTTGTTTTGTAGGGGGAAAGCTAAGGTGCTTTTTCCCAAAAAAACAACCTGGATAAAACACACAACAACAGTTATACATACCATATCATACTTACTTATACTTACATTCCAAGTTAGCCATAGCAATTAGGCATTTAAACATTTACCATATACATTACATCAATTTACCTTTATTCATACAAACCAAGTTCAAAAAACAGGTACATTTAACTTTTTGTCACCAACATATATACATAGTCCATGTTTCTTTCGCCGTCTTCATTCTTCAGGTCTTCTTGACAAGGCGTCAGCAACACAGTTCACTGACCCTCTGACCACCTTCACTTCAAAGTCATAGTCCTGTAGGTTTAAAGCCCACCTCATAAGTTTGCTATTGTGGGTTTTCATTGTCTTTAACCATTGCAGTGGTAAATGGTCAGTGCATAGAACAAAATGTCTCCCCCAGATGTAAGGCTTGGCCTTCTGGATCGCGTAGACTATGGCCAAACACTCCTTCTCCACGGTTGCCAAATGTCTCTCACCTTTTTGAAGTTTCCTGCTCAGGTAGGACACTGGATGCTGGTCACCATTCTCATCCTCCTGGCAAAGAATTGCTCCTACCCCGCTGTTAGACGCATCGGTGTAGATGATGAACTCCCGGTCGAAGTCTGGAGCACGCAGCACTGGATAGTTGATGAGCGCCTGCTTCAACCTCTGGAACGCCTCCTCACAGTCGCTGGTCCACGGGATGCGGTTATCAGCCTTCTTCCTCGTCAGATCGGTCAGCGGAGCCGCAATCTCGCTAAACCTCGGGATGAACTTTCTGTAGTAGCCCACCAACCCAAGAAATGATTTGACTTTTTTCTTGGTGCTGGGTCTAGGCCAATCACGAACAGCTTCTATTTTGGCCTCCAGGGGTTTTATCACTCCTCCCCCTACCATGTGACCCAAGTATTTTATTTCTGGGCTACCCAGCTGCAGTTTGCTCTCTCTGCAGGGCCCAGGCCAAAGCACTTCCTCCCCTGGGTTAAAGTGCCTCTCCCTGCCTTCCTGGTCTTCCCAAGCTTTCTTTCTGACCTTTTGAGCTTGCAGGGTCTCTGTTGCTAGCTCTAGGTTTCTCTTTAGGTCCTTCCTTAAAGAGTCTATATATGTCACAACGTCCTGTGGGTCATCCTGGGTGATGTGCTCCCAATTTTGTTTGATCAAATCAAGGGGCCCTTTCACCCTTCTCCCAAATAAAAGTTCAAATGGACTGAACCCGGTACTGGCTTGTGGCACTGATCGATACGCAAACAAAAGGGATTGCAGCTTCTGGTCCCAATTGTTTGGATTCTCTGCCAAGTAAGCCCTAATCATACGCATTAGAGTCCCATTGAACCTCTCAGTTAACCCATTACTTTCAGGATGATAGGCAGTGGTTTCCTTGTGCTTAATTCCACAGATTTGCCATAACCGTTTCATGAGCTTCGATGTGAACGATGCGCCCAAATCTGTGATTATTTCTGAGGCAAATCCCATCCTGGACATATACCCCACCAAGGCATCTGCCACTGTGTTAGTTTCAATGTTAGTCAAGGGTATGGCTTCAGGGTACCTCGTGGCATGGTCCACAATGGTGAGAATGAACCTGTTCCCCCTGTTTGTGGCCTTGGGCAAAGGTCCCACAATATCCACCCCTATGCATTTGAACGGAGTGTCAATCACAGGCAAAGGGCACAACTTTGCTTTGGTCCTGTCGCGGCTATTCCCCTGCCTTTGACACACATCACATTGTTTACAGAACTCCCTGATCTGCTTCCCTATGTCAGGCCAGTAAAAATTCTGTGTGATTCTCTGCTGTGTTTTGTTCACCCCTAAGTGCGCAGCAAACATGTCAGAGTGCCCCCTTTGTAAGATCATGGGGCGATACTTTTCAGGTACCACTAACTGACTTCGGATCCCATCTCCCCCTTTTGAGATATTCCTCAGGGTCTCTCTATATAAAATCCCCTTTTTCTCCAGAAATCTCACTGGGGTTTCAGGTGTTAGCTGGGCGTCAGTCACCTGTTCAAAACACTTTTGGAGAGTGGCGTCTGCCTTTTGCTCTTGTCCAAATCTGCTGTCTGTGGTTAAGGTTTCCACCACAGCTTCTGAACTCCCCTCTGCTTCCGTCTCTGGCTCATCATTACCCCCTTGAACTGTCCCCGTGGTGGCTTGTGAACGTGTAATCACTAGCACCCGTTTCACATGTTCAGCCAGGTCATTTCCCACGAGCACGGCTGCTGGCAGAGTCGATGAAATCGCCAGCCGCCAAACTCCCCTCCAGCCTTGAAAGTTCACAGGTACCTCCGCTACTGGCAGGGAGATTACCTGCCCCTCAATCCCTGCCACCTTCATGCTCTCATTTGGGATTACATACTCCCTAGGAATAATATCTGGATGGCACAGGGTCACCTGGGAACAAGTGTCCCGCAGCCCCCGATACTGATGTCCAAGTATTCCTACGTCCACCCCTGCTGTCTCAAACAATTGAGAATCTGTTCTCACCAGCAGGCAGCGCCTGACCTCTACAAGAGGACCATTTTCCTCAGCCTGATCAGCAGATGTAGCTGTTCCAGATTGAGTAGCCATGGCAACAGGCTCCCTCAGTGACAATGAGCCTTGCTCTTTCTGGACACAGAACACAGCTTTGGGCTTGGTCCCACTCGAATCCTGAGGCACAATTCCTTTTAGCTGCTTTAATTTCTCACACTCTGAGATTAGATGGCCCTTTCCCTGACAGAAATAACATTTTCTGGTGTATTTTGAGTCTTTCTCCTCTTGTTTTGGTTTTCCCTCCAAAATCTGAGGTCTTGGTTTCATTTCTGAGGGCTTCCCTTCACCATGGGCCCCTCCCCCTTGCTGGCTTTTCCCTGGTCCCTGAGAGTACTTGCTGTAGGTTTCTTTAGGTTTCCCCACAGATTTCTCCTCACCTAAGGGCTTTCTTATCTGGTAAATAAAATCTGCAATCTCGGCGGCTTCTGCCACAGATTTCGGTTTCCTTTCCCTCACCTGGAATTTCAGTTCCCCATGCAGGACTGAATAGAACTGTTCCAGCGCTATCAAATCTTTAAGCTGCTGAAAGGTCTCTGTCCCCTCCTGAGATAGCCATTTCTCTAGCAGCCTCACCAATTGAGCCCCCACTTGGGTAAAAGTCTGCTCTGGTTTCTTTGTGAGGGACCTGAATCTTTGCCTCAGCTGTTCCGCATTTATCCCATGTCTTGCAAACACCAGTTTTTTAAACTCTGCAAAATCTCTCATCAGTTCCTGTGGCATCTCTGAATAAACCTCAGCCAGGCTACCACTGATTAAAGATCGCATGATGGTCATCTTCTCAGTTTCCCTCACTGAGAAGTCCACAAACGCTCTTTCCACTAAGGAAAAGAACACCTCAGGACAATCTCCCTTGTGGTACACAGGGAATTTCTTCAGGTCAGCCTTAGACAATTGGCCTCCCTCAGAATCCCTATTGTTATTATTGTTCTGGTTCATCAGTTCCAATTTTCTCAACTCAAACGCCATTTTCTCTCTCTCCAATCTTTCTGCTCTTTCCATTCTCTCTCTCTCTAATTCAAATTGCCTTTGTTTCTCTCTTTCCCTTTCCTCCATTTCCCTCACCCTCAGTTCATGCTGTTGGGCTATGAGTATTTTTCTGAGTTCTGGGTTTTGTTCTCCCGTGCTGTCACCCTGCACTGAGCCAAATTCATCCTCAGAACCTTGGTCAACCTGGGGGTCTTTCACTTCACCCATTTCTGCCATCTGGCTTCGAGTCAAGGGCATAATCCCCCCTCAGAACAGGCTGCTTTAAAAAGTCAAGCCTCAAAATAAAACGACCACTTTTTTTTTCTCTCTCTCTTTTGCCTCAGTACAGCCCCTCCTCCTGATGTCCCGCCTTCCACTCCCCATAGGATGGAACTTTCCCTCCAAACCCATGACAGACAGGTAACATCAGTGCTGTATGTAACACTCATGACTGTTGAAATTCCACCTTCTTATTCTATGTTATGAGTATATGGGCTGCATCCTGGATTTTGGCATCTGTGCTCTGCATGTAGCCATAAAATAAACAGAACAAATAAACAGAAACTCTGCAATCAAGCACACAGAAATTCTGTAGCAAAGAAACTCTATTCTGGGTCAAGCAAAGTAGAATCTTGAAGCTTTCAGGATTTTTGCAAGTTGAGCAAATATGCTCTAATTTCTGAAAGATATTCTGATTATGTTGCTCACGGCGTAGAAAAACTAGAGTCCTTTCACCACTAGCGGTTCTTTGCAGGCTATCCTCACACTACAGAGCTGTCACTGAGCATCTTCCACACATTTTAAAGCCTATTTCCACAACACGAAGACTAAACACCGAACAAAAACTAGGATTGTCAAGATCAGTACTGCACCCAGTGATGAAAGAGGACGTGATTTTATCATGTACAACAGCTGCACAGAAGAGGAACTTTCGGTAGGTACAGCATGCATGATTAGCTGTACCTGGAGAAATTTTCTCTTCCAGATGGCTATTAAAGGAGCCCTATTCTCTTTTCTGATTCTCACCCGGGGCCAGTCGCTCTTATAGGTTTGTCCGCCGTTGGTAGTACATACAGTGTGCTCCACAAATATAATGTGTCTCACCATGAGCTCCCTCATGGTGAGACACATCATATTTGCTTTTTCTACCTGCTTTTGTTTGCCATAAAATCCCACACAATGCCTGGCAACCATAAAAGGTTTTCAACATATGTGAGATATTTAAAGAGTGATTTTTGATGGCCCAGCCAGTGCAGGTTTGAACCAGGTCTCCTGTGTCCTGGTCTGTTTTTATTTTTTATTTTCTGATGACCCTTTTCCTTTCACTGTTCAACTCAACTCTTTCTGGTCTTTGTGCTCCATTTATGCCTGCCTGCCCCACGGAAACCTGAGCCTTTCTTGCTTTTCTTCTGCTCTTTAATTTAATAAGTGTTGTCCTGTCTTTCCAAAGACTTACCTTCCTGGGCTCATTCTGCAAACCAGGCCTGAGCCATTGGGAAGTTTTTGGGATGTGGATCTTATCATGCTTAGCCATGTTGGCTGGGGCTGGTGAGAGCAGATCGGGTGGCCACAAGACCCCAGTTGGAAGGACAATTCTCCATCTGAACGGATTCCAGTAGACAATCCACCTTTTGAAAGTGCCCTCCCTTTGAAGGCCTGTACAGTTCAAGTCTGGTTTAAAGATAGTGGCCAAGATCCAACTGGGATTTTATATCCGCCTGGAGTTTGATTCCCCTCTGTACCTGCTGGACGTACAGTCAGCCTGTGTGGCCTTGGGCAAGCTGCACAGTCCCGGGATGCCTCCAAGAAGAAGGGAACAGTAAATCACTTCTGAACATTCTCAACCTGGAAAACTTTGAAAAGGGTCACAATAAGTCAGAATTGATTTGATTGGACATGGTTATTATTAACACAAGCAGCATAGGTTTTGGAGGTAAACTGTCTTATGTTTGTTGGTGTAGCTTAGAAGATTTTGAACACCTGGCCACAGTTCTCCCCACCTGAATGAGATGCACTGTAATTCTGTTTATATCGTAAAAAAAACATTTCTTCTCGTGCATCTGTGCTTATACATTGGCATATGGAACTTTATGCACGTCAGTGTCCTCTTTGGTCTCTTTCTTCATGATGGGCAAGTGGCTATGCTAGTTTACAATACAGTAGGACCCCCATATCAGTAGGATTAGTATCCGCTGATTCCCTTATTCACAATCGGAAAATACTGAAAATATTAAAAGAAAAATCCAAAAAGAAAATATAATTCTAAACATGAAGTTACCAGAACTGGCCACTAAAGGGAGCCAGAGACCATGCTATGTACAGTACAGTGGTGCTCCGCATGACGACGATAATCCGTCCCATGAAAATCGCTGTTTAGCGAAATCGTCGTCATGCGAAAACCCTTTCTCCACTGGAATGCATTGAAACCCAGTTTAATGTGTTCCAATGGGGAAAATACCTTGTCGTCCAGTGAAGATCACCCATAAGGAAGCCATTTTGCAAGTGCTGATCAGCTGTAAAAATGGCTGCCCTGCGAAGCATGGGTCCAGAAAACACACGGCAGCCATTTTGCGAAGCCGAAAAAAATCGTCATCTTGCGAACAAACGGTTCATTAAACATGGACCTAATCGATGTCCAGCGAAAATCCCCCGCGAGAATGACTGTTTTGCGAATCGCTATAGCGATCGCAAAAAGTCATCGTTGTGTGGATTTGTCATTTAGCAGGGTTGTCGTTTAGCGAGGTACCACTGTATAGTGTTTGCTACAATCCATGTTTTTCAGCATCCACAGGTGGGGGGGGCTTATAACCAAACCCTCATGGATACGGGAGTCCTACTGTATCTGGAGTTGTAAGTGGTCACCTCAGTTTATAACATTAACTTGTGGATGTGTCCCTTTGAGACTCAGAATGAATAACTCAGCACACTTCCTTCTGCATAAAGGAATCATATCCATACTTCCGTCTAAGAAAATAAGAAAGTTTATTAGAGAAACACACTTGGAATAGGAAAAGAGAGAAGTCATAGTTCCAGTTAACAAAATTGGAGATGTCAAGAGCCATGACTGCCTCTTACATTTCTAGAGAAGGTAGGCAGGATGTCTTCTCCTTGAAGGGACCAAAGAGAGGTGTGAGAATGAAGGAAGCGACATCAGCAACCCTAAGAATAGCAATCTAAGGTCAAAGGAAGGTCAGCATAGGTCAGAGTAAATAAAGGTCTGGAGAACCTGAGGAGATCCTCTTTCTCCCGTCTTCTCCATGCAAAGACATGTCTCTTCCTGATTGTAAACAGAGTCATTTCCAACAGCTAAACATGCCTGCTAGAAGTGTAGTGTATGTATTCTCTTGAGACATAACGGCCACCTTCTCAGTCAGTCTCCTCAAGGTCAAATCCCTCCAGCAAGGCAACCACTATTCTTTTGGCTCCTGAAAATGCATAATGCACACAAATGTTTTATTCTGATTTAAGCCTAATAGAGAAGTCTGGATACAGTATTTTTATTCTTTCAGCTAGGCAACAAAAGGAAATTGTTTTTCATGAAGCCGGTACTCTTAGGAGATGGAAATCTGCTGGACAAAACACAATGCAGGGATTTTCTTGTTTGGAAATGGTATTTGATGGTAGAGGCTACTCTTTAAGCTGTTGTGATGAATTCAATCCATGAAAGCCTGAGGTATGGCCGTCAGTGTAGAAAGCTATTAAAGTGACTTCATTTCTCTGCCCAGTCTTTTCAAATTGCTTAGGCTTTCCCCAACCTGTTTTCTTGAGGATTCGCAGATGCCCGGTGTGATGGAAATTTGCTATGACAACCATCGCACTCCATTGTGCATTTATGTATAAAACAGCAGCTATAACAATAAACTCCACTCCATTAGAGTCCTGTTGTTGTTTTTCCTTCCTCCCAGTACTTTGGGTGGTCTGAGACGGATCCACAAATTTAATTCTATCCCCAGAGGACTTTCTCTGCTATCTCTGGTGCTGCCAAAGATGGCTTGTGATGAGGCAGGAGGCCCACCCCCCCTAAATTTTAAGACAAGGGAGAGCCCCCCAGGCCACAGACTTTCCATGATCAGCACTTACGTTGTTCTCTTGAAACATGAAGCAAGAAAGTGAAGTAAATTAGGCATAATCCTATTGGCAAGAACTAGGTGAAGCATGCTTTGTGTGGTTCCTGATACGATACCATACTAAATCCAAACTGTGCATTCAAATAAACAGAATTATTTATTTATTTATTTATTTATTTATTTATTTATTTATTTATTTATTTATTTATTTATTTATTTATATCCCGCCTAGACCACTCTAGGCGGCTTACAGCAAAAAACAAACAAACACAGAAATATATACAGTATATAAAAACAGTTTCTACATGTACAGTTTAACTCTTCTTACCTGCTTCAGAGTCCTTGGAGGGTACATGCAACAGTAGCTGAATATGCTAAACACCTCAAAGTCTAGCTTTTTCAAAATACTTTGGGAAGAAATTAAGGGTGCAATTAGGTAGAGAAATAGCTCACATTAAGGACCAGTGCAAGCAATTTTCTGGTGATCAGGTGACGTACGGGCAGTCACGAACCAGCCAAACTCTGCTCTATGCCCATAGCTTATTTAAACTCATAAGTCCATGTGTAAAATCCTGAAATAGGTTTGGGAATACCCTTAACGTAAAGGTAAAGGTTCCCCTTGACATTTAGTCCAGTCGTGTCCGACTCTAGCGGGCGGTGCTTATGCCCGTTTCCAAGCCATAGAGCCAGCATTTGTCCAAAGACAGTTTCTGTGGTCACATGGCCAGTGTGACTAAACACGGAAACGCCATTACCTTCCCACCACGGTGGTACCTATTTATCTACTTGCATTTTTACATGCTTTTGAACTGCTAGGTTGGCAGGATATGGGACAAGCGACGGGACCTTACTCCGTCATGTGGATTTGATCTTACGACTGCTGGTCTTCCAACCTTGCTGCACAGAGGCTTCTGCCATTTAACCTGCAGCACCACCAATACCCTTACTGGAACACAAAATGTCCTTTTTAGTATTGCTCAGCAGGTACAGAAAGATGGACTCCCGAGAAATTGGAGTCCCTCCTGAATGGTTGTAAATCTCCTTCCTCGGAGGTAAGATCCTGGCCCGGCTGGTTGTTCACGATATTTTCCACACCAAAACAAAATAGGAACACAATCCATGTGGAAAACAAATGAAATGAAACAAAAAACAGGAGTGAGAATATCATTTTAGACCACTGAAATATCATTAAAATGTAGGCGTTCAAGTCCTGGAGGATTCCAGGGTTCAGTCTGATAGAATTATGTCCAGTGCCTCTTTGCAACTAAACTATGTAACATTGTGTTAAACCATTTTAACACTGTGAGCTTCCTTGTGTCCCCTCGCTAGGAGAAAGCTGGCTTAAAAATGAAACAAATAAACAAACAAATAAAATGAAACCACACTATCCATATAGACATGATTCTCTGCTACAGTGGTGATGACTTGTGGGTTCTTGCTTCCTTCCTCCTCAACTTTACATTCCTATAAGGAGATGTCAGCACTTATAGCATATGACCAATAGGAAGGACTAGGCCGCATGCTAAGTAAGGATGAGAGAAGGCAGACATTTTCTGGAAATAATTTCAGAGCAGGTGGCACTTGCTCCAGGCTGAAGCAAGAATAATGGATTCAGCAGGGTTAGAGGAAGCAAAGAGTTCTCCCTGTTTTCTATTTTGCTATCAGATTATGCACCTGTAATCAAGATACTACAGTAGCTTAGGTTCAAAAGGGGTATTAAAAATATGCCATTAGTATTAAACAATTGCTGGCTGGATAGCCGCCTAGAGTGGTCTTAATTGACTAGATAGGCAGGATATTAATATTAATATTAATATTAATATTAATATTAATATTAATATTAATATTAATATTAATATTATTAATATTATTATTATTATTATTATTATTATTATTATTATTATTATTAATAATAATAATAATAATAATAATAATAATAATAATAATAATAATAATAATAATAATAATAATAATAATAATAATAATAATAATAATAATAATAATAATAATAATAATAATAATAATAATAATAATAATAATAATAATAATAATAATAATAATAGTTCAGTCGTTTGGGTATCTGGCTGCAGACCCAGAGGTTGAGAGTTCTAGTCCACGTTTGTACATCCTGGGAGAAGAGCCAGCCTGTGTGGCCTTGGGAGAGTTGTGCAGTCCCAGGAAGCCCCCCAAAGAAGAGAATATTTATTTATTTATTTATTTATTTATTTATTTATTTATTTATTTATTTATATGCCACCCACTCTACCCAGAGGTAAACCACTTCTGAGTGCTCTCTACCTGGAAAACCTTGGAAAGGTCTCCATAAGTCAGAATTAACTTGAGGGCACTTATTATTATTTAAAGAATTGCCGTAAGGGCCGAGGGCCTGATTTAGATTTTGTTCAGACTAATTTGAAGTTGATCTCATCTCTGAGTCTTCACGGTTCCCACCGAGTTGCATTTGTAAATTGCAATGTCTGTATCTTTCCCCCTCGTTTTGTGAGTATACCTAACAGTTGGACATATGGTGTATTTCTTAGATGGAGTTATGCTTGCTACACAGGAAACTAATAGGTCTAGCAGTTTCTATGCTCACCAGTTCTAAAGTTTTAGTTAAAAACAGCCTCAGTCCCTGGCCCCCTTTTCACGTAAGTACACGAATATTGAGGCCTTTGGAGTTTCATATTGATAGGTCAGGGATGGGGGGGACGCTAAGAAACCCTGGCAATCCTGGGAACTGAAATTCAAGAACTCCTGGGTTATCCAAGGTTGGGAACCACAGTCCTATGTTATGTTACCCAACCCAGGTGAGGAAGATACCTTGAATTTTTGTCTGAATATGAATTTAAAAGGACAATTGAAATTTGCAATTCTACAAGCAATTACTGTGTTGGTGCTGTTGCAGAGAACTTGGGTGCACAGGTTGCAGCATTTTGTTGTTATAATTGCTCATGTTGTCTGCTTTACATATCTCATGTTCATGCTCATGTTGTCTGCTTGTATAACTGAATAAACAGAGACTCGATTTGTAAAATTGCTTTTGCAAAGTTCATCAATAGACACCTAAGTAAACAAAGAATCCCATAGAACTTTGAAGCGTTACATGGAGGATTCATATACTCCATATAGGGGTTTTCTGTATGTTCTGTCTTTTTATAATCTTCTGGTCTGCGACCGTAATAAAGCATGATGCTGCTGATGAAAGTATTACATGAAATGGCAAACTAGAGCTCCACCAACCTCAGGAGAAACGTGGTAACAGCGCAACACAATTTTGCCGGTAGGCAGCTGTACTCTATGGCTAACTAGCAGGTGTGTGGATGTGGAAGACCAGTAGCAGCGGCTGGGAAGCCTGATGATGGTGGGGGCAGCATTGTGTCTGAAAGACTGGGGTGCAATTTGTGGCCACTCCCAATCTTGCAACCTGTATGTTTGTAAATAATTGTGTTCTCCCCAAACAGCAAATCCTTAGAGATGTGTTCTGAAATTCCACTACAAAGCAAAACCAGATATTGTTCCAAGGGACAGATTGCTGCAATAAATTGAGTTTTTCAAAACAGGAACTAATTTTTTTAATAAGCTCTACTGACCTTCAAGTAAGGCTAAGGCTTGTAAATGTTTCTTGGATGGGGGTGCTATGCTATTCACTTGTAACATTTGCTTTTACATACTTCCACTTTGCTAATGGTGACGCTGCAGGTTAAACCGCAGAAGCCTCTGTGCTGCAAGGTCAGAAGACCTGCAGTCATAAGATTGAATCCACGCGACGGAGTGAGCCCCCATTGCTTGTCCCAGCTCCCGGCAACCTAGCGGTTTGAAAGCATGCAAAATGCAAAAATGCGAGTAGATAGGTACCACCTCCGTGGGAAGGTAAACGGCATTCTGTGTCTAGTCACACTGGCCACGTGACCATGGAGGATTGTCTGCGGACAAATACTGGCTCTATGGGTTAGAAACAGAGATGAGTACCACCACCTAGAGTCGGACACGACTGGACAAATTGTCAAGGGGAACCTTTACCTTTTACCTTTACTTTGCTAGTATGTGTGTAGCTTTTCTACGCTTTGGCCCTATTTTGATGTATATGTGCTGCTTGTGTCCTGGGGTTTACTCTCAAAAGATGGATGAAATATAGTAAGCAACACAGACTACAGTGGTGCCTCAACTATTTTTTGGTGATTTTATTTTTTGCAGTCCCAGGGTGAGACTTGCTCTGTTTATTTTCAGGTTGTTGTTGTTGTTGTTGTTGTTGTTGTTGTTGTTGTTGTTGTTGTTGTTGTTGTTGTTGTTGTTGTTGTCGTTGTCGTTGTCGTTGTCGTTGTCGTTGTCGTTGTCGTTGTTGTTGTTGTTGTTGTCGTTGTCGTTGTCGTTGTCGTCGTTGTCTTTGCAGCCCCAGCACATTCCTATGGGGCTGGCATTGTTTTATTTTTATTTTATTTTTTGGGGGTATTTTATTTTTGGTCGGAACAGATTATGATTGTTAAGTCGAGGCACCACTGTATAACTAAAACCAAATATCCCCTGGAAAACTAGAGCCAAAACATGTAGGGAGTACAAACAGATAAAGGAAAGGTTACAATAAAATACTAAATACACAGACTCATTCAAATAAGCAGCATAATACATAGTAAGGAAGAGGGAAACTCAGCTGGGGAAAAATTAGTACTGTTAGAGTGAAAGAAAGGAGAAAAACAGCAAGTAAACACAGAGCTACGGCCATTCCTCAACAAAGCTCTTTCAAAGATTGATCACAGTGTGCTCGTGAGATACTTTGAGATTCTGTTCAAAGATGAACCCAGAGAATTGAGGGTAATGGATAAGCCTTACTACCTAACACATTGAGAGTCAGGCCTAATAAACTGATTATTGTTCAAACAACAATTTACCAAGAAAGGTGAAAAGACGATTAGGCTAGACTTTTAAAATCAACAAGACAGTGGATCTGGAAGTGGAGAGACAGAGACAATCAGCAATTCCCAAAACACTCACCTCAGTTTTTCAGTGTCCTGTTATTCACAGTTCAAGAAAAGGAAGAGAATGAAGAGCTGTATGATAAAACTAAATCTGTAACTCCAGTGCCATTTACAATCCCTCTGAAGAGTACCTGATTGCAAGTACTCTTCAGATTCTTGTTCAAGACTGCAAACTAGAGCTATCACAGTGCAGCTTGTTGCCCTTCCTCCCACGTTAGCTGGTTCTGTTTTGGGACATTTTGGAGACACCCTCTCTCTTTCCTTTAGTAATTTGGACCAATCCAAATCCGATTTACACTGATCCAATTTACCTCAGGCTTGGCATCAATTGGCCGATTCATTTCAGGATTCAGATGAACAGATTGCAGAACCCTAACCTAATTAATATAGAACAGATTTGGAAATATGTTTTTGTCCAATTCACTTAAAACGATGAACATCTAACAATATCACTTGATCTACTTCTTCTTCTTCTTCTTCTTCTTCTACTACTACTACTACTACTACTACTAACACTAACACTAACACTAACACTAACACTAACACTAACAATAACAATAACAATAACAACAACAATATAATAAATATTGATGTATTACGCTGGGGTCTCTACTTAAGAACGTCTCTACTTAAGAACAATCCAACTTAAGAACAGCTCCATTTGCTAAATTTTGCTTCTACTTGAGAACAGAAATCCAAGTTAAGAACAGGAAAAAAAAAACTTTCCTGCTCTTTTTTTAACCTTAGGTCATCTTAGGTTAAAAAAAATTCTCCCCCTAGTGGTAGAGTACGTATTAACCAGCTTTGCATTAGTTCCTATGGGAACTAATGCTTCAATGTACGAACACACCTCTACATAACAAAAAAACAGCCAGAACGGATTAATTGGTTTTCAGTCCATTCCTATGGGAAATTTTGCTTCAACTTAAGAACGTTTCAACTTAAGAACACCATTCCAAAACGGATTAAGTTCTTAAGTAGAGGTTCCACTGTAGTTTCTATGGACGGAAAAGAGCAGATATGGATTAAATGGTTTTCAATGCATTCCTATGGGAAATGCAGATTCAGCATAAGAACTTTTCAACTTGAGAACCACCTTCCAATACAGATTAAGTTCTTAAGTAGAGACCCCACTGTACTCAAAATTAAATAAAACAGCATGCCTGGAAATTCTGCCAACACACAAAATATTTTATCGGTAACCCATTGTTTTCATGTGGCCATCAGACTGATTGATGATGGTCAGCAAATGGACAACAAGACTCCTGCTTCCTGTCCGCAGGGCACTCACTTTTCACTGTTTATGATAAAAGTAATGGTGGGGAAAGAAAGTTGCTAAAATGGTTTGGCAGTCCGATACTGCTTCTATGGGCAACTAGTCTAATAGGACAAATGGGGCACAGTCTCTGTCTCAGAATGTGTCATAGATATACGTGGTGTGGCTGTGGGGGGAGTGGAGCTCAGGGTGCTGATTGTGCTTCCCTTGTGCTGAATTATCAGCCTTACAGTGTGTGTGTGTGTGTGTGTGTGTGTGTGTGTGTGTGCGCGCGTGCGTGTGCAGGAAACAATAAGAAGTACCTCACCAAATTACAAATCCCAGAGTATCTATAGCTGTCCACACTTTGTGGGATGTTGTTACAAACCCATGTAAACTGGAGGCTTGCTGGGCTAGGGCCAAACAGAGAGATAATAGGTGGTAAATGGTGCCCCTGGGCTGTTCGTTGCTAATCTAGGAGGCATATTGAGCCCAATCATGAGTAGCAATAATGCTGTTAAATAAAACAATGAAATGTCTTTATTTTCTCATGTTCTTTAGTACATTTAAAGAGCAGAGTCAGAATGAGACAGGATAAAATTTCAAAGCATAGCAATAGAAAAGACAGAACTTTTTCTTATAACACCTCAAATTCTACATCTGCTATGGAAGATGGCCGGGGTGCAAGATAAATAACTGGTGAACTCAGCCATCTACACATCAGTTTTGAGCTTATAGTTCTTGGGACTGAAGGAAACAATAAACGTAAACCCTGCCCTAAATGGTGGCAGTGGCACAGAAGAATTTCCGTGATTTGAAACTCAGTTATTTACAGGAATATCAATATATTTCCAGCATTTTATTTCAGTATCATTATACATAAACAGACGCTTGAGATTCATTGACTGAGTGACCCAAACAGGTTGTAAAAATGTTAGGAGTATTTCCCCATGAACCAGAAACCTGAAATTGGGTGCATATCAATTTCAAGACACTCAGATGATTAGGAACATTGGAAATGCAGCTCCTAAGCATGTTCCCCTGAAAACAATTAGGGCTGGCCATGAAAGGATGGGAGTCTCCACTTCCCACTGTCTCGAAGAGTGAAACAAGAAGATTATCTGCAGGCCAGCAGTGCTGCTGGACAACAGTGGAGGGGAACCAGACCAGAAAGCAGAATGCTAGTGTCTTGAAGCTGTTCCTTTGTTGTAGCTATCCATGACCATTCAGGGTCCAAGCTGTTAGGACAGCATCATTAAAATTCACTATGGCCTGGCCTAAAAAGTAGCTGCTACAAGCAAAGGTAATTGGGTGGTAGGATTTTATGTAGACCAGTTTCAGTGGTTTTAAAGTTTTTTTAAAAAATGTTTTTCTTCTTTTTGTGTGAATACTCACCACTCAACTTTTCCTACTTTGTATGCTCTTATATCCTCAGACCTGTGAGGCTGGATAGTTTCATATTGCACCTTCAAGGGTTGACCTGATTCCCTATATTCCTGAAATCACAGGGGGTTATGATTACCAAATTATCAGGGAGAGAGGAAAGGGAGATGCAGCTGACTGTCCCCCATACCCTTGAACAGAATACTAAACAGCAGGAGAAGGAGAGACCTGTCTCACTCCTTGTTTGACTTAGTAGAGCAGGTGGTGGCAGCGAGATGAGGAGCATGACATGTGTCTGGAGAACTACCATAGAAGGTGTATGGAGGGCAAAGCCATCGTAATCTGGACAAATATTCTTCTTCTGAAAGAAAGAAAGGGGCACCTGAAAACACTGCTCTTAATACCCCACTTGTCGTGGAAGAAGAATCGAACAGAACTGTTAGATAGCTCAGTGGTTTAGGCATCTGGCTGCGGAGCCAGACGTTGGGAGTTCAGTTCTTCACTGTGTCTCCTTGACAGGGGCTGGACTTGATGATCCATAGGGCCCCTTCCTAATCTCTGCAATTCTAAGATTTTGTTGTTGCTGCTGTTGAGCCAAATCTGCTGTTTAAAAGACTACTAGAGAAGCTTGTTGGTATTCTGCACAATGTAGTCACTAGGGGGAGAAAGAAACATACAGTTTTGACTTGAATTGTAGTGGAAAAAAACATTAACACTGTAATGCTTGGCTATTAGCAAGCCAAATATTCGACTAAGGCAGTGTTGGGGAACTTGTGGCGCTCCAGATATTGTTACTGCAGCTCCCTACTTTCCTCATCATTGACTGTGTTACTAAGGGCTGATGGAAGCTACAAGCTAATAGTATCCACAGGAAGCAGTCCTGCACTCATCAACAGGAAATTCGAGTCTTGTCCTGAGTTTTCAGTTCCCGGCCTTTAAAAACTACTTTTGCGGCATGGAAACATTTTTCAGAAGCATTTAGTTCTACTTTCCTGTTGTCTTTCTGCTATGTCAGTTTCACTGAAACATCTGCACCATTTACCTCCAGCTCTGTTCTCGATTGGTCACATAGGCACATAGGATCCTTAGCCAGTTAACTGGAAATGTAATGATTCTTCTGCCGTTTCCCATAAATAGCTCTGCTTTCAGCCTGGATGTGCAGACTGTTGGCCTCTCCAAATCTTTTAGATTTATCAAAAGGAGGAGGTAACAAGTGGGGTGACAGAAGGCTACGTCCTGGGCCCAGGGCTCTTTAACATTTTGATTAATGACTTGGATGAGGGGTTGGAGGGAATGGTTAACGAATTTGCAGATGAAACAAAATTGGGTTGAAGACAGAAATAACATTCAAAAAGGCTCAAGCACTGGGTTGAAAACAACAGAATGACATTTAACAGGGATAATTCTACACCTAGGGGGAAAAAAATCCCAAATGCACAGTTACAGGATGGGGGATACTTGGCTCAGCAATACTGTATTTAAAAGAATTAAGGGACAGCATTTTATTCTGCAGTAAGCGGATGGACTTTTATCCACCAAACAGGCTTTTTAATCCTGACTACTGAGTGACTTTCTTCATCTCTTGATTGGTCAGTGTGACGTGCCCCTATGTTTCTCTCCACCACGCTGCCACCAGTTGATCTCTGTCAGCAATGCTTAATTAGAAAGATTGAAGTCCATGCTGAGTGTAAAGCTGAACAAAACAGGTTTATTGGTTACAGATCACATAAACAGGTTCTTTAAAGACTTAAGGTATTCAGTAGTTTAATAATTTGTTTCACTCTTAACGCTCTTAACACTCTTAACTGTTTCCCTTAACTCCTAACTCTGCCACTCCCTCTAACTCCCACAGACAAACTTCTACTTCAGACCCTCATCTCTGACTCTCACTGATTAAACTCGTATCTGACTCATCCCTCCTTTCTAGTTTCTCCTTGGCTCTGCCTCCCAACAGTTCCCATTGGTATATGCAAATAACCTCATAAAGGTAAAGGTAAAGGTTCCCCTTGACAATTTTTGTCCAGTCATGTTCGACTCATCCCCGTTTCCAAGCCATAGAGCCAGTGTTTTGTCCGAAGACAATCTTCCGTGGTCACATGACCAGTGCGCCTAGACACGGAATGCTGTTACCTGCCCACCGAGGTGGTCCCTATTGATCTACTTGCATTTGCATGCTTTCGAACCGCTAAGTTGGCGGGAGCTGGGACAAGCGACGGGCGCTCACTCCGTCGCGTGGATTCGATCTTACGACTGCTTGGTCTTCTGACCCTGCAGCACAGGCTTCTGTGGTTTAGCCCGCAGCGCCACCACGTCCCCCGCAGCGCCACCATACCTGAGCCAAAGCAGGGCGATCCCCACAGTCAGCTCAAGAGATGGGGCCAGAACAAACTATGAAGCAAGAAACCCTCCACGAATCAGGCCATTTTGTAGTTCATTTTGTGGCATGTCTAGGAAACAAGCTTGCCTAGAATGAAATGAAACCCCAAACTATTATTGGTATTGGTGATGGGCGATAACGTGGACATCCCAAATCCAATCTTTGCCAAGCATGGAAGAGGTGGAGGAGGGTCCTCCAAGTTTGAAAAATATTGGATTTTGAGAAGTTAAAGATCCCCCCCCATAGCAGGTCCCTGAGGACTGCTGTGGGGGGCTGACTAAAGAGCACTTTCATGAGTGAACCTGCTTTGGGGGGTTTATAACTTGGACGGCCCAAACCCAGTCTTTGCAAACGTGGAGGAGGGTGGGTAGGAGAGTCAGCCCAAGAGTCAGTCTAAGTTTGGCAAAGATTGGACTTGTGCTTTCTGAGTTACAGCCCCCCCTCCCCCAAAGCAGGTCTCCACAGGAAAGTGCTCTTTAGCCAGCTGCTGAAGAGCACTTTCCTGGGGGAACCTGCTTTGGACCTCCTAAATCCAGTCTTTGTCAAACTTGGAGGCAATGGAAGAGAGCATCAACTGAAGACTCTCTGTGAGTTTGGTGTCTGTGTAAATCATGACTGAAGGCACGAGGGAGAAAAAAAACCTTTTAAGAATTAGATAGTTTCCTTGGGCGCAAGCTCTTTCTTCAAGGTCCAAACTGTGTCCCTGAGTTCTTCTTCCTACAGATCAAGCATGTATGGAGCTCTAGCACACCAAAAAAGCCTCCAGTTAGGAGTGCAAGCTGCTGGAGACAGTGCATCAGTGGGTGCTTCTACTTGCTTCCTGTATGCCTGGACCCCTGCTTCGGAGTCCTGAACTGTGTCTGAATACTGAATGATGCCTTTTGATCCTCCTTGTGAATTGCTACAGATTGACCAGGCTTTGACGCTTGGATTGATATCGGATGGTGGGTTTTGATCTCCCTGCCCTGAATGTCTGCTTCGGGAGCCCTTCAGTACCTGTCACCTTTTCTTTGCTTCCTCCCCACCTTGCTTTGGGGCTTTCCTTGATGGGATCCAAAACTGTCTTGCACAGCACGGGACATGACACAAATAATCTGTAACAATAAAGGGGAAGCTGTCCAGCTTGGAGCCTCATAGACAAGAGGTCATAATAATGATAAAAAACTTGGTTATATTATATTGAAACTGTGAAATCATATTAAAGCATTATTACCATTATGGCTGTATATCTATCAACAGGGAAGACCTTTGTCAGTATGAGAAGGTGCAGTGGTGTGTACCATCGTTTCCTCTACGCCTAAGCCCATCTGTGTCTGTAGACTTCCATCTTTGTTGGGTCTTTATTGGAGTCTTTTTCTAGAGGCTGGTTCTCTTTCACAACTTTGCCCACCCAGCTCAGAAATAACAAGACAAGACACAGGTGTTGGGTTTAAAACTTGGGCCACAACTTTATTAACTCGTGACCCTAAGCGGGCAGCTGGTTGGGAGATTGTACCATGTAAACCCACCTCTCATCTGACAGCCAATTGTCAGAACCTGACCAAGAGATGGCCAAAATACAGTAGTGCCCCACTTGATGACGATAATGCGTTCCAGCAAAATCGCTGTACAGCGAAATAGTCGTCAAGCGAAAAAAACCACTGGAATGCATTCAAAACTGGTCAATGTGTTCCAATGGGGGAAATACCTCCTCGTGCAGCGAAGATCCTCCATAGGGCAGCCATTTTCAATCCCTGTCTTGCGAAGAATTGGTCCGGAAAACAGCGGGGAGCCATTTTGCAAATCGCCAATCAGCTGTTTTTAATCGCCGTCAAGCAAAAAAAACGGTTTCCAAAGCAGGGACCAATTATCATTAAACAAAAATTGCCCATTGGAACCATCGTTTTGCGATCGCTATAGCGATTGCAAAAAAGGCACCGTAAAGTGATTTCGTCATCACGCAGGGTCATTGTCAAGCGGGGCCCCACTGTATTGTCACCATGTGTCCATCCTGAACTCTCCCAAGCTTTTTCATTGCACTACCTGCAACTCCAACCAAAAGGGATTTAACTAACCGTTATTTACTATTACAATATAACCACACGCTGAATATAAGAATGGGATGGGCAAAAACACACACACATCCATGTGCCAATGAAGATGCAGGCCAAAAATTCCCATCTGGCTCCAGAGGCAACCAGCTAATCTCACTCTTAATCCAAGGGTGGGCAGGAGGGATTGCTGAAGAGGCTGCCGAAAGGGACTCAGCCTATTTGAAGGCTCTGTCGCTCCTCCCATTGAAGGCTTCATCACACCGTGACACTTCTATCTATGTGGGTGGGGAAAGCCTCCCCGAAATGGCAACCAGTGCCATTTGGGAGAGGTCATTGCCTCTCTTCTTATGCTCTCTGCCTGGCTTGACAAATGATCGTCTGGGAAAAGCTTATGATTATCCCAGCTGCCTCAGGCCAAGGCCAGTATGAAGACTTCGTTCATGCTAGGCAACTGGAGTGTGGAGTAAGATGTGATATCACTTTGCTGTTTAGTCAGATGCTTTGCAGTTACAGTATCTAGTCATCATTTGGCCAATTGTTAAGACAATATATTGTCTTATCATATCAGTTACTGAATTGCTCTTTTATCATTTTGCCAATCAAGTAGGAATGCATTGTGGTTTTAGTTGGTGTGCAGATGTCAACAGCAGGCAAGGTATATACAGGTTCCCTAAGACAGTGGTCCCCAACCTTGGGCCTCCAGATGTTCTTGGACTACAACTCCCAGAAGCCTTCACACCATCTCTGCTGGCCAGGATTTCTGGGAGCTGAAGTCCAAGAACATCTGGAGGCCCAAGGTTGAGGACCACTGCCCTAAGAGCTTTGTTAAGGGAGTCTCAACTATAGTTGTTGCTTGGGTTGCTGCTGTGCATCCTCCTAGAACCACCCATTGCTGCTCCTCAGTGGCTTCCAGCAGATAAAACATGCAGGTCACATCATATTTATTTTCCTTTTATTCTCCTACTTTGTACTTTGTTGCATTTGTGCTATTCTTTGCTGAGTTAATTTATACGGCTTCTTTTCATTATGTTGCTACTGCTGTTGTATTGCCTTACAGTACAATTGCTCATTCTGCACGATTTTTTGACTACGTCTCCCTGTCCCGCCTCCTATTTCACTATCTCTTAAATAAAGTTCTGTAACCATTCTACACTGGTGTGCTTGTTGGCACTTAAATCCAAAAGGCCCTACTACCATCCAGGCAGGATAACAAAAACAAACCAAACCGAATTTTAAAGAATTAAAATCAACAAATAGTTTCTAAGCTCTAAGACAAAATGGCAACCAGACCCCCTGGACCTGTTTATTAGAACAAGTGTGAATGCTCATGGTTTTGTCAGGCTTGGTCTCCTTCTGCCAGTGGTTCCCAACCTGGGTTGGAATCCCTGGCCAGCACAGCTAGTGATGAAGGATTCTGGGAATTGTAGTCCAAGAACACGTGGGGATCTAAGACTGGGAACCACTGCCTTCCGTTTACCTGTTTGGTGCTCATCTTCCTTGTATTTGCTTCAAAAGAAAGGCAGCTGGGACTCTAGGCTGCCAGCCTCTGTGCTGAAATCCTTTTCTCTGCCCTCAGGCACCTGACGTTTTTCACAAATCATGTCCTGGAACCTTTTGGTGCATAGGAAATAGCAAGAGGGACTCTTGCATGACACTAACCATCCACGTATACAGCTTTCTCTTTGCCATTTTGATCATCCAGTTAAACTGAAAAGGCATTAAAAATCCATTTGGAGTAGAGATGGTGAGAGAGGCTATTCACAGCTACAAAATAGTAGTCATAAAAACATATATTTAAAGAATAGCTAGATAATTATTTAATCTTCTTTATCACAGTAATGCAGTTCAAATTGCTGGCTAAATCCACCACAAACAATGTCAGACTCCTATTGTTGAAATGTTTTCCTTTGCTCTTCCCTCATTGTGTTTTCTCTCTCTCTGTATATGTATGTAAAGAATCCTAGTTTTTGCCTCTGTTTGAAGCTATATTCAATATTTGGCTCCATAGTGGCAGTATCAGGAGATGAATATCCAGAATCAGAGAATGACTAGAGACTGGGATTATCTTTTGGAACAGGGGACAAAATGCTTGGCCGAATCAGCAGCCACAGCTGGGAAAGCAGGCAGCCCTCGAGATGGGTTATAAAACTGGAAGATGCTGGAGCTGGAAAGCAAACGGTAACACCTCCAGACAAGATCACACTATGTCTCTGAGGCTTGACTCAAAGGCATTTAGTGCTGACTTGCCACTAAACTCCAAAATCTGTTTTTTTTTTATTTTTTATTTATTTTTTTGTATTTTTTTTTTTTTATAAGGGATAACAAAAAGGAAAAGGGAATTGGGATTGATGAGGAAGAGGGGAGACAATAACATACTTTCATCCATTCTGTACCTATTGCCATATCAAGATATTAAATTATTCTATTTACTCTTTTCTGCCTTCTAGATTCAGTTCGCCTTTCAATATGTACTGTTCACAAGCTGCCTGTTGATTCTGTCCACTTGTTAAATAGATCCCATCTTTCTGTTGCCTTTTGCAAGGGATAGTCCTTCATGACTTCTGATAAAATGTCCATTTCGGCTATTTCCCGTATCTTTAACTCCAAAATCTGTTTGTACAGGCAGCTCTTATAAACTTGCTACAGAACATCTTGTGACTACTGTATAGAAACTTACTCAGTGTGTGATGACGTGTCATTATTTAGAAGCCCTTTGTACTGTTGTATGAGCTGTTACTACTCATAATATCTTTCTACCTCATATATTTGGTAACTTTCAGAGCAGGGATGGGTATGTTGTGGTCTTTCAGGTGTCGCTAGAATGCAGTTTGTCTCATCTCTCATTACCATGATCAATGGTGAGGGATAATGGGCGATGAAGTCCAGTGACATTGGAACAAAGACACATTTGCATACCCTTGTCTTAGCTGGACTAAGTCTTCACAAACGGCCCCAAGGCATCCATATTTGCCTGAACCAATCAACACTCGGGAAAGGACATGATCAGAACTGGGCTAACTATGATGCAGTCTCCAACAATGTCTCAGGACTAGAGCTATGCAGAGGTCCCTTGTTTGATTTAGAGGCCAGTTTGAGGCTTTGGAATATGTTACGATTAGCTCCAGAGGAATGTGTGTCCCATCCAATTCAATTTATGCTTTAGATTGGAATTGATCAGTAATCTTCCCTTTGACTTGCATCTGTATGGGATTATAGTAGACATGGGAGCTTCCTATATGAATATGAAGCACGGCATCACAGGTGCCATGGAGGTCCATTCCCTTCCCCCCAGAACCATCCTGGTCTACTCACTGGGCTTCGTGTGGCGCACACAGCCAGTGCTGCTAACATCCTGCCAATCACAGAAGTAGCCCAACCAGTGCTTCCCTGCCTCTCTGCGCTGCTGACCACTCTGGCGAGGAGGTGGGATGATCAGTCTCTCTGCTCAACTGCTGACTGGTGAGCACTGCAGGGAGGTGGGGAAGCACCAGCTGGGCTACTTCTGCGATGGGCACAATGTCACCAGTGAAGCCCAGTGAGTGGACCAGGATGGCTCGGGGGGTGGTGGTGGCGGCGGCCCAAAGGACTTGGCCACATGTGGTGGCAATATTTGTATTCGTCTCCTCTGAATATCCCATCTCTAGTCTATAGATATTTTCATCAGTTGGGAAATAATTATACATTTTTCTCAAGAGTCTATTCCAAATAGATTATCTCTTTGCTACTGAGTCAGGTAATATCAATAAATGCAGAATCTTTTACCTGTTCAGACCATGCCTCATAAACAATATCAGAGCCACTACAAAAACAAAATGGGGGATTTAGGGATGTACTCAGCATTTTTTTAAAATATTGCTTTCATTTGAGGTTCTTTTGGAGGTGCCTTCTTCATTTTCCTTTTTTAAAATGCAGTGGTCCTTTCATTTTACATGAAAAGGAGAACCCCCTTTGGGTCATTTATTTAGTGTCTCCCTATTAGTGTCTTCTGGCACTCCAGGCCCACCGCCACAAAAGAACCCTTCAAAACGGCTCCAAAGAAAGCAAAGGCAAGGAACAAGGAATACATCTACTTCAAAAGCAGGAACAGTATATGAGACTCTGGTAGTGCCCACCTCCAGTGCCCACCTTCACCAGAGGCCACACAAAGCAGCTCCAGGCAAGATGCCCCATCACTAGTAGTCCTATGCACACAGAGAGAGAGAGGGAGAGAGAGAGAGAGAGCTTACCCACTAATTAATCCAGAAAGTATTATGCTAAACAGTTAGAAAAGGAAATGCACCCGTATGTATGCAGTGCCACCTACCCAGGAAAACTAAAACTCTCTCACAGCTGACTGGTGAACTGTCATAGTCATAAAGTTCATCCCTGGCCCCATTAAACAAGGAAAGTACCCCCTCCATACACAAAAGTGGGAATAACCAAATCTCTCTCTCTCTTTCTCTCTCTCTCTTACACACACACACACACACACACACACACACACATCCTCCAAAAACCCATGAATAGCAAACTGAGCACACAAAACCCAATCAATCCAATCAAACCTGAAACAAAAACTACTAGAATATGGGGAGATTCCTTCCCCTCCAGCACTTGATGTCTCATCTCCTTTTCTCTGAGTCTGGCAAACGGCAGCAAAAATAATCTAAGAAAAGAAAGGACCCTCTTCAAGACACACCACACACCAAAGAGGAAAAGAAAGAAGAAACACCAAGTAAATGGGGGATAGGATCCAAAAATGATCTCAAGGAGGTATGCTGGCATAGGAAATGCTGCCTGGCAGCAGCAAAAATAATCCAACGAAATGGAAAAAAGATCCCAAAGAGTGAAGGGAAAAAAGGGAAAAAGGAAAACAACAAAAAAGGGAATTGTCCAAAATGGAGGCACAGCAGGGAGGCAGCAATCCAAGGTGGAGGGCACCAGGAACTCAGCAGACAACAATCCCACATGGAACAATGACTGAAACAAACAGCAATCTTCACTAGGTTCCAGCCCCTTTACAGATTCTCTCTCTCTCTCTCTCTCTCTCTCTCTCTCTCACCCCCACACACCCCTACACACCATTCTGATTGGCAAATGGATGAAAAATTTGTATTCTCAAAGGCTTTGAAAAATTGTCAGGTGATTTGAGAGACAATATCATAAAACTTTAGTTTACTTCATCCATAAACAGAAATTATTTGTATTTGAAGAGGCTGTCTTTTGGCAATTGACAAATATTAATTACATAAATGAGAGCTTCTTTCTTGTTTTGAGGCTTTTGTTTAAACACAAATGGTAAATGTAAATGTAAAGGTTCCCCTTGACATTTAGTCCAGTCGTGTCCAATTCTAGGGCACAGTGCTCATCCCCTCCTCCAAGCCATAGATCCAGTGTTTGTCTGAAGGCAGTTTCCATGGTCACGTGGCCAGTGTGACTAGACACGGAACGCCGTTGCCTTCCCACCAAACTGGTACCTATTTATTTACTTGCATTTTTACATGCTTTTGAACTGCTAGGTTGGCGGCAGCTGGGACAAGCGACGGGAGCTCACTCCAACCTAGCAGTTCGAAAGCATGTAAAAATGTGTGGATACGATCTTATGACTGCTGGTCTTCTGACCTTGCAGCACAGAGGTTTCTGCGGTTTAACCCGCAGTGCCACCATGTCCCTTAAACACAAATGACCTATCCCTAAAGGAATTTATATGTAGGATTGATAAATTACTACTTCTTCATGAAGAGTTGGTACAAGACGTTAATAGAAAGAGATCATAGAGGTTCCCCCCGCAAGAACTTGAATATTCTTGGCTGATCATTTGGGTAGTACTTTCAGCTATCAAAAATATGATTGGTTAAAGTGAAAAATAAATGAAGATGTTAAAAAAGGAGAGAAAGCATATAGAATGAGAAAGGCAGGGCAAACATGTTTACAAGAAAGTATATCAATACTATGGGCAATCATGTAAATACCCATGATTTGGTCTGGTTTTGCATATCTGTTTCAGGATAGTGCATATGAATAAAAGATGTATTAGGTGATGGCCAGAATTTTATTGATGTTCATGTAAAGTTTGTATAAGTTGCTGAAGCTAACTAATGATGTGCTGGTGCATCTCTGTCACTTGGCTGGCCACATCCAGTTGCGCCACCAAGGTGTTCTGTGTGTATGTACTGTATGTTCTGTGCTGTCAAGTCAGAACTGACTTATAGCAACCCTAATTGGGCTTTCAAGGCAAGTGAGATATTTAAGAAGTGGTTTTACTTATTCTTCATTTTCATTGATCTGAATTTGCATCTCAATGGTAGAAAGACTAGATTTAAGATTCTGTGCCATGTAATGATGTGATCCTTGCTATGTGCTCTCCTGAAATTTAAAGAATAATAACAATGTAATAATTTAAAATCATTAAAAAACTTAAATTAAATAAAAAAAGGCAGATTGGAGAAATGCCAGCACTCATGCATCCTGCTAGGGCTATTTATTGATGTCAAAGACAATTGGAGCGGTTTGGGGTTTACAGCCTGGAGCCAGTCTATTTTACAGTTATTCTTAACCATTATCAATATAATTTCAGCAACTCTTAGGAAACCAGGTAGGCCAAATATTTCCAAGGGAGCTCTCTTGTGATGGTGTTGGTATGCTGTGCACATAAGCACTGTACATGGGGGATAATATATCAGCCAAAGTGTTTATTTGATGCCTGTTACACAGAGTGAATCCACTGTTTTCTTCTGATGTTTCTTCAGATCCGTCACCCCAATGGAGGGACATTATCTTGTCAGCCGGAATCCTGTCTTGGAATCCTCTCCAGGCCTGCAGGAATTAAATCGGCAACCCTTCACGTTCTACCTTAGTGATCTGTTACCGTGATTGGCTTAATCCTTTTGTCTCTCCAGGCAAGCTGATTCATCTGGGAGAGTTCCCTTCAAAATTAATCTTTACAGCATTCTTTGACTGTTTTTGACCAGGACTTGAGGGTAGCCTAGTCTGCCAGCCGAGCCTCTCTTCAGACACTTTGTCTGAAGGCCTCCAGGCAAAAACAGGATGTGGGGAAACAGCATTGTATGATATCTTCCTAATCCTGACTTTTAACTGACCTTGAAAGCTGCACATAAATAGAACTTTTGCATAACAGAGGCAAGGCAGGCAAACAGAAAAAGAAAATGGCATTCTGCTGTTACAGCTGACTAAATTCAGCTCAGTTCATTAAAGTTCCCTGTACAAGAAAAAGAGTATTTGGCATTCTAAGCCTGTATCCATCTTCAGAGTTAATTTCTAGGTCCTAGGGCAGATATTTCCTTTGACATTTTTAGCTTCTTGCCCTTCTCTCCTTGCTTAGCTGCTTGTAAACTTTGTCATATCCTTGCACCGGGTATCCTTTAGAGCAGGGGTCCCCAATCACCGGTCCACAGCCCGGTGCCAGTCCGTGGCCTTGGCTGGATCGGGCCATGGACACAGATCTTCTGCCCCCCTGCATGCACTCCTCCCACACCCACCTGCACAGCCCTTTTGTGCATGCGCGCGGGTGTGCCCCCCTTGAGCACCCCCACCCCTTCACGCATGTGTGCAAGTATGCGTGCACCTGAGTGAGCAAGCGCTACCCCTTCACACATGTGTGTGAGTGTGGGGGGTACCCCACCCCTGCGCGCGGACCCCATCCCCAAACTGGTCCACAGCATTAAAAACGTTGGGGACCACTGCTTTAGAGCATCTGAGGAAAAAAAGACATAATGCATAGAATATCTCAATAATAGTATTCAGGACTTGAACCTAGCCTTTTATAGCTGGAGATTGTGACCTATCGTAGAAACCTCCTTGGTTCTTATAGGTTTTAGCAAATAGCACCTAAGAGACAAAGTGTATACTGCAGATTAGAAGCTGAAATTTATTAGCATTTGAGGGATGTAATTCTGTCACACCTTTATTGCTGAGCAATCAATCATGCTTGCAGACGAAGCCTTGTGATGACCCGTCACAAAAGAGAGGAAGCTAGTTTGCCAATTAGAGCAGATGTAAAAAGTTTATTTGCAACAATCCAATGCTTCCAGCACTCAAAGAATTATGCATTCTTATGATAAGACATCCATAATGTATAGTTTGATCCTCCAGTAGGAATAAGTCAATATGCTGGGTTTCTTTTTGATCAGCTGGCACCCTGCTTGGAAGTAATATTCTCTCGTAATCATCCACTTGACCTTCTCCAGAGATAATTGGTGATGCTTCCACAAAATATAGTTGGCATCACACCCAGTTTTGTTTATGGTTTAAAAGAATACACATTTTACAACTCTTTTAAACACTCAATTGGTGATTAATTTCAGCATATTTTCAGTGATATACAGTATAGATAATGTATATAATATAGGGTAAAAATGGGGTATATACTGTATTTTTCCATGTATAAAATGATACTTTTCTCTAAAATATTTAGATTAAAATTTAGGGCCATCTTATACACAGAAGTAAGGAGGGGGGAGGGATCAAAGCACTTTGATCCCTGCCTTCCCCCTCCACTTTCTTGCGAAGAAAGAAATTCTGGGTTAGAAAAGTGGGGGGGATCCTTATATTTGGGGGCATATTATACACGGAAAAATACAGTAACGACCATTCAGTTCATAATTTCTTGTCACTTTTCATAGTTCATGCATTATTTGGAAAACACAGCCTCTAAGAATTCATTCACATAGTCAACAGTGACTGCAATGGTATCATTTACAATTTACAATTTTAATTTATATGTAGTAAGCACCAAAGAACTCTAACATTGCTCTAGTTTACTTCAAAAAAAGTACCTGCTCTTAAATGAGGGAACTAGTTACAGGGAACTAGTAAAAAAGGAACTGGAAAATAAAGAGCCAGTAGGGTAAAATTACTCCATTGATGCTTGGTTCCAAATCAAAACCATGTTAATAGAAGCTCCGCTAGAACTAATACCACAGATCAAGAGACTATAAAATACAATAAATCACCAGCATGGCACAAACAATATGAAGACAGTGTGTGTGTGTGTGTGTGGGAGCTCCCTTCAGAAATGGAAAATCTTGCAGTGGACTTTGATGAATATAAACAGCCCTGATGATCCATACAGTCCCTTCCAGCTCTGCAGTTTTAAGAGGCTGTTGATGATGAGATGCTGGCAGATAATAAGGGGTGCCGCAACGGATTTGAGGACCATATCACTAAAAGTGGTAAAGGACAGTTTGAATACACAAGGACCAGAAACCCTCTCCGGAGGCAGTTTAACTTTTGGACAACAATGAAATTTAAGGAGTTTGAAGAAGATTAAGGAGACTGCAAAGAAGCTTCATGAATTCTTTCCTTCTGTCTTCACTGTGGAAGGTAACAGGGCAAATTCTTATATCTGAGCTGATATTTCCAGGAGGGGAGAAAGAGGAACTGAGGCCAATTCTCATGGCAAAAATGAATGCTCTTGACCTTGTTGACAAGTTACAAGAAACAAACTATGTCCAAATGGCATCTGCCCCCAGACTCAAACCCATGTTCTCCTTTTGGTGCAAATGTGAAAGGCTATCCTTCCTGATCATCTTTCAGTAGCATTCTATTATCTAGCCTCACTCATGGGAATCAGTAGTTTCAAAAGTGAAAGACATCTTTGGAGTGCGCTTGGCAACCCTATTCAGCTTGCCTAAGCCTGTCATAAACAGCATGATCATAGTGCTAAACGATGAGTGAATGTGTATGAATTTGAAAGCTTTGCCGTGGTATTTGTGAAAAGATAATTTCTCTATTTATCTTTGCCAGTTTTCTGCTTCCATGGAACTACTGGCAGGAATGTGCATAGATAAGCTCAGAAGAAGCATTTCCTTCCAGGTTATTTGACTAAAAATAGAGGATGATAAAGGGGCAGCCATTCCATGCTGTAACAAAGCATTGCTAACTTTGCACTTGGCTGAACAAATCCATCTCTTAGTGAGATAGCTTTGACCTAGCACAATGCTTCATAGATGATTTCTGAACACAGTCTGTGCCTGTCTCATTTTCTTTCTCTCCAAACCAAAAATAAAAAAGTAAAAAAAGAGAAGAAAGAAGCAAGAGAAAAAGTTTGGCAATACCAAATTGCACAACATTGTTTGGCCTTGTTGAGATAGTTAGATATTTGAAAGCTACCCGCTTTGATGCCTACTGATTTCCCACCTAGTACATTTTCTCCAGTGATGCTGACTCAACATCTAACATGATTTCCTTACAAGTTCTGTTAGTGTTACAGGCAGATGTGGACAACCATAGCTTTCGCTGAACTTCCCTCATCGCATCCTCAAACATTCTGTACTGGCTTTGCTCTTTGGCGCTTCAACAACAGCTTGTTGAATGAGAATCTTTGACGTACCGTTTGTTTGAGCCAGTCATAAACAGCATGATTATTTCTCTTTGTATTGTATGGGAAAAGGTTTACTTGGTCACCTTGGGCGGTGTGTGTGTGTGTGTGTCATATTATTGGTCAAGCAGGTAATCAAGTTACAAAGTCTGGACCAGTAGAACATGCTAGTAATTCTGTTTGAAAATGTTCTTTGCTCCACTAACTTATCTCTAGGTAACATGACCCTTAAACTCCTGTTACTTTTTCAACATGGAACAGTCCTAATTTAATTAGCAGGAGTTTCTCTCATTATTTTCCAAAGATGGAAACAAACTACAGAGTTGTATGTTGTTACTACCTTGTATACCAATTCTCCAAGTGGTGCAGAAACCATGGGATTCAGATGGATAATTCTAGCCATGGTTTTGTTTCCTCTGAATGAAGCAACTGGAAGCTCAAGCCAAGTTTTTGATGTATCCTTTATTAACATGTATTCAGATAGAGCACAGGTGGAAGCCACAGTGTATTAACAGCCCCACAGATTTCTACTTCCCACATTAGATTTCTGGAGTGCCAGCGCCACAGACTGTGGGAGCTGGTGCACATCCAGACTGGCAAAGCATGATAATGAATAGAAGGTAGGACTCGTTAATTCTGGGTGGCTTCCTTCCTCCTCACTTTCTGTGATAGAGTTGGTTGCTTTAGGCTCCCCGCAAAAACCAGATCTTACCAAACTGAGCCTCACTCAGCCTCATTTAGTTAGCACATTCCTTATGGAAACAGGGTGTATTTTAAAGCCTTCTTTAAAATATTTGCTGGTCATTAAAAGCCGTTGTCGAAGCACAGTGAGGATCTATCAGACTGGCTCGTTATTCCTTCCCTCACCAGTTACCTGACTGTAAATCAGAACCACTTAACTCTAAGGACTCCTGAAAGGTCATTGAAACCAAAGCTTGGAAAAATCCAGCGAATTCAATCTGCATTTCTTCTATCCACTCTGAGAGGCATCGGCAGTAATTGCCTTACCTTTTGATTACTTCTTATCATATACCTGTTCAAGTTCTTCCCCCCCCCCCCCTTCAGGACAATATAATATTCTTCCATCTGTCCTCCCCTCTCTGCTTCTTTTCTCATCTACCTATCTACCCACATATCATCTCCGTCACTATGGGTGCTTTTATTAAAACACAGTGAAAGGAAATAAAAGAGCAAAATTAAACTGCACATCTTTTCTCACAAGAGGCTAGAAATGACAGTCTTTGGTCCATGAGAGAGAGAGAAAAAGCTGAATCATGCAGGGCCCTGGTTTTATAATTTCTGTTAATTCTGTCATAAAAGAAAAAAAATAATATATATGTATATTTTGGCCTTTTAAAAGCTACGCCAAACCATCACTATATAAAAGGATTAATGATAACAATGTTACTAGAACATGATTATAATGAACAAGCTAAATCCAGGGCTTTGAGGAAATTGCCATTAATTAAATATGTCTCCTGACTTTGATTATGAAGTGTTGGGAATGACTGGGTGGAACTCAGCTTAAAAGAAAGAAGATTTTTTTTGGGGGGGGGAGGGCATTGGACAGAGACAGGGGGACCTCTGTACTGTACCTGCTCTGACCTATGCTAACCTTCCTTCAACATCAACAAATATTCTCACGTTGCTGTTGTCCTGTGCCTCTCTGGAAGAGGATGGAGCACACGTCTCACTTTTTGCTCTTGAGAGGTAAAGGGTCAACCACGCTTCTCTGCTTCTGTGCCTGAGTTAGCTAGAAACAGGATTACTTTTACCCTTCCTATCCTAAACATATTTCTCTAATAAGAAATACTAGCTGCTTAGAATAAGAAGTGTGGGGGAAGTGTGCTCTCTTGACTTTTCTGATATTCATAGGCTGACACTGCAAGCTAACACGGTTCCCTGGAGAACGCGTGAAAGCCTGGACAGAGAGCAATCTGGAGTTTGCACACGCTAAAATAGGCTGAGGGAATCCTGGAGCTCAGCTAGCCGTACTACAACCCTCCTTCTTACAAGTCTGCCCACATAAGAACACCCTTGTACTCTCAGATATTATTGTAAGTAAAACATGTGGGCTTTGTAGTCCTTAGACTTAACTTGCACCACAGGCAGGACTCCTTAAGTATGCTAGACCCAGGCAGCACTCTCGGATGACCCTAAGACAAGTGTTACTGTTCAGGAAACCAATTGACTTTTATAATCATTATTTTATTTAAAAAAAATAAGCATGTTACTAGGTATCAAAACCAAACTAAGCCAAGGCAAGTAAATAAGCATTGTGTTAGTTATTTACAACTCTGTAGTGAGGCAAAGAAAACATGAAAAGTAGAAAAGTGTCCAAAAACCTTACAAGTATACAAAAAGCCATTAAAAAGAATAACAACAGTTCCAGTCCAGTAATTCATCAGGAAAAACAAAATAGTTCAAACATGTTAGAAAAAGGCTATAGTCCTCAGTGTTCATATAGAACAAAAATACTGTTGCAAAAAGAAAAATCCAGTAAAAGTCCCATTGTCCTTAGGAAAGAAAAATCCAGTAAATTTCCCATTGTCCTTATAAAATTACAAGAGCATAGTCCATGTGAAGTATTCCATAAGTAAGAACCCATAGAGAAATAATTCATTATCCTTAGGAAAAAGCCCATAGGTCCAAGGGTAATCCAGTATAGTGCAAGGATCAGTCCATGTAAAGATTGGTCACGATAGACTTCAGGGTGAGTCACGAATGACTGAAGAGTCGGTCTTGAAAGACCATGTCCATAGGCAAAAAGTTCCTTTTTCAAGAGTAACTGGCAAGGGCTTATCGCACCTTCCCACGATGTCATCCAATCAGAGTTTGTTACTAGGCAAACAGTCCTGTTGCACCACATGACTTCTTTCCCATACACACCAGATGTTATTTGGGTACTGTGGTTTAGCAAATAGTCACAACAATTTCCACCTATCTAATCACACCGAGTCCTTTCTCAGGCTCTCAGAATAACATTCTATCTGGTCGCCTAGAAAACAACCTGTCAGCATAGCATAGATACTTTATACAAAGAAACAAGATGGAACCTCTCTTGCTCATCTCTTAATTACAAACCCCATATTCCTTACAAGTTTTTAACTCAAAAACCCATCTCATCACAGACACCACAAGTTAATGTAAGTGTTGGGTGTGGCTAACAAAGAACCAGATATTTTCACTGTACATTTTTGTATTTTAATAAGATTTAGGATTAGGCTTCTCTCGGATTTTGTGTGGGTGTGGGTGGACAGAAGTTCTATGTTTTTAAGAACTTAATGAGAGACAAGAAATCACTGGGAGATACCCTTTTCTTCAGGCATCTTTTTTTTACTGCATTTCTGAAAACTTGGATAACTTATTTTTTGGACTACAATGCTTGCCTATAGTCTGAAAGAAAAAAAAGCTAAGATATTTTTTAGCTCTGCGTTCATACTGTGTATTGCTTACATGATAGAACAAGACAGCACATATGAGTTCTCAAGTCTTTTCTCCGTTTTATCTAGCCATTGCCCAGATCTGGGTATTTTCAGAAAATGTGCTGCATTTGCTTGAGGTCTGAAGGAGGCCATAAAACATTTTCCTTCTCAGGTAGCTGTTAAAGGCATTGAGACTTTGTCCATTACAAACAATGAGTGTATTTACAGCTTCTGGAGTGGTTCTAAATACTTGCCTTCAGGCACTGGCAGAACCAAGCTATGTAGAGATAATCTCCCCCCCCCCCAAGCATTAAAAGATTTTCACTGATGGTCAGATTGCTTCTAGGACCACGCTAAATATTTCTAATTTATGATACTCATTTTAAAATCTACCTATTGTGCCTAGTGGGGAAAAATGCCCTCCCCCCCCCCCGCTGAATTTCATGTTTTTGATGCAATCGTATTTCCTTGGCAACAGTCTTTCTTGACTCCTCCTTTGCCCTTATTCTTCTCACTGTCATTACATTTTGGCTTCAATTTGATAGGCTGAAGAGATCCACACAATTTTTTTCTTTTCTGTGACATCATCATCTTAGACATAATGGCAGGATGTCACCAGCATCCAATCAAATTAAATGGCAAGGTGGATGAGGCCAAGGTCAAGGAGGATAACAAAAGGAGGTGGGCAGCAATGGTACCAAGAGGAGCACAGTGAAAACACCCGAAAGCGGGCTTGTTGGAAACTGAAGGCGCTTTATAACCCTCAGGAGAATAAACACAAATTGAAATGAATTGTTTCAGAGCTGACGTGCTTGCTGACCTCTCTCGCTGTGCCTTGAAAAGTTGCCTGCCACAGACATTTAATCGGCAAAGCTTTTTCTTGAACAAAACTCCCAGAACTCTTTGGCCAGAGGCCACCACTGGATAGAAGAAATTAAATGTGGGGGCAAGATGGTTCTGTCACAGCACCTTTCAGGTCCTTCAAAAACTATTTGTCTTCACCTCCAGCAGTGAACAACAGCCTTAGCATATTTTTCCAATTTCACCATGATGTTTAACGTGATGCTGTCAGTCATCACTTGTGGAGAAAAAAACCCTCATGTTCCCCCCTCCCCCGAACTCCCAGGGTCTAATATTGTGTATAAACCTGTAGATTCTGAAACATCTAAAAATGGGAAAACCTCAATTTCTGTGACACGGCACTTGTTCCACTGAAGGAAAAAGAACTTTGTTGTTGTTTAGTCATTAAGTCGTGTCTTACTCTTTGTGAGCCGATGGACCAGAGCAGGCCAGGCCCTCCTGTCTTCCACTGCCTCAAATTGGGTCAAATTCATGTTGGTAGCTTCAGTGACACTGTCCAGCCATCTCATCCTCTGTCATCCCCATCTCTTCGTGCCTTCACACTTTCCCAACATCAGGGTCTTTTCCAGGGAGTCTTCTCTTTTCATGAGATGGCCAGAGTATTGGAGCCTCAGCTTCAGGATCTGTCCTTCCAGTGAGCACTCAGGGTTGATTTCCTTCAGAATGGATAGGTTTGTTCTCTTTGCAGTCCAGGGGACTCTCAAGAGTCGCCTCCAGCACCACAATTCAAAAGCATCAATTCTTTGGTGGTCAGCCTTTTTTTATGATCCAGCTCTCACTTCCGGCTTGGGTTTCATCCAGTCCTGCCTTTCTCATGATGTATTCTGCATATAAGTTAAATAAGCACGAAGACAATATACAGCCTTGTTGTACTCCTTTCCCAATTTTTAACCAATCATTTGTTCCATATCCAGTTCTAACTGTTGCTTCCTGTCCCTGGAAGAGAGACAAGATCTTTCTCAGGAGACAGACAAGATGTTCAGGCACTCCCATTTCTTTAAGAACTTGTCATAGTTTGCTGTGGTCCACACAGTCAAAGGCTTTTTGCATAGTCAATGAAGTAGATGTTTTTTCTGGAACTCTCTGGCTTTCTCCATAATCCAGCGCATGTTAGCAATTTGGTCTCGAGTTCCTCTGCCCCTTCAAAATCCATCTTGTACTTCTGGGAGTTCTTGGTCCACATACTACTGAAGCCTACCTTGTAGGATTTTGAGCATAACTTTGCTAGCGTGTGAAATGAGTGCAATTGTATGGTAGTTGCAGCATTCTTTGGCCCTGCCCTTCTTTGGGATTGGGATGTAGACCAATCTTTTCCAATCCTCTGGCCACTGCTGAGTTTTCCAAACTTGCTGGCGTATTGAGTGTAGCACCTTAACAGCGTCATCTTTTAAGATTTTAAATAGTTCAACTGGAATGCCATCACCTCCACTGGTCTTGTTGCTAGCCAAGCTTTCTAAGGCCCACTTGACTTCACTCTCTGAAAGGAAAGTCCGATGCTGCAAAGAAAAATACTGCATAGGAACATGAAATGTAAGATCTATGAACCTTGGGAAGCTGGATGTGGTCAAACAGGAGACGGCAAGAATAAACATTGACATCCTGGGCGTCAGTGAACTAAAATGGACGGGAATGGGCAAATTCAATTCAGACAATTATCATATCTACTATTGTGGGCAAGAATCCCATAGAAGAAATGGAAAAACCCTCATAGTCAACAAAAGAGTGGGAAAAGCTGTACTGGGATACAATCTCAAAAATGATAGAATGATTTCAATACGAATCCAAGGCAGACCTTTCAACATCACAGTAATCCAAGTTTATGCACCAATCACTGATGCTGAAGAGAATGAAATTGACCAATTCTATCAAGACTTACAACACCTTCTAGAACAGACACCAAAGAAAGACGTTCTTCTCATTATAGGTGACTGGAATGCTAAAGTAGGGAGTCAAGAGATAAAAGGAACAACAGGTAAGTTTGGCCTTGGAGTTCAAAACAAAGCAGGGCAAAGGCTAATAGAGTTTTGTCAAGAGAACAAGCTGGTCATCACAAACACTCTTTTCCAACAACACAAGAGGCGACTTTACATATTGAAATCACCAGATGGGCAATACTGAAATCAGATTGATTATATTCTCTGCAGCTAAAGATGGAGAAGCTCTATACAGTCAGCAAAAACAAGACCCTTGAAGCTAGCCTTGCCCTGCCCACTGGTAGGAGGCCCGTGGCTCACATTTGGGGAATGTTTTCTATTGCAAATCCCATCAAAGGATATGGAAATTGGAGGAGAATGAGGCATAATCTCTGGGCAATGTATACTGACCAAAAGCAGTCTGCTGCAGAAGCCCACAGCAGTGCCAAGGATCTTGGCATGACTTTCCAAGTGCTAACTGCACCCCTAATGTAAGTAGGCCAGGCCCCTTTTGGGGTGTCACCCACACAGTGGGGATCTTACTTTTTCCAGGAAAAGAAATGCACAGTTTCCTTTGTTACTTTGAGGCCATTATTGTTAATTCTCTTGCGAAAGGAATGGTGCAAAACTCACAGACCTCTTCTCAAAATCCCTTTCAAACCCGCTGTGGCGTTCGCCCTCGTGGCCCCTGTTTGTCTCACGAAATGCAGAGCTCACAAAGGCAAACCAAAACACCTCTTGACACGCTGCCACCAGTTGATCTCCTTATCAACGTACTTTACTTAGGAAAGATGAAGGTCCATTCTGTACTGAGTTTTTAATAGAACAGGTTTATTGATTACAGTGGGTTTCTGGAACAATTCATTAGCACAATCTTCAAGTTTCATCAAGCTTCAGTATTAACCTTCTATAGTTATTATCACAATTTACAGTCAGACTATTCACTCCTCAGACCCCAAACTATCCTTCTCTTCCTGACTCCTAACACAGACTCCAACCCGACTGACTGCTGTAACTGAATTCCTACTCCCAGGCTCTGCCTTTTAACATCTCTTTCGGCCCCGCCTCTTAACCACATTAACATATAACATGAATAATGCATAACTCATATTGCATAACAAGGGTGAACGCTACCCCCGCCTTTTGGTATTTTAAAATCCCAGGCTTTTGGTCCGGTTGCAGACAACCCGCCGGTGGAAGCAGATTGGGATCCCAGTTCCCTGAGGACCAAATCAATGTGGTTGCCTGAAGCCAGTGGTCCTGGGACAGCTTGTGCGGTGAGGCCCCTGTCTGCCAACGGGATGGGTGCCAAAGTGCCATGGTTGTAGAAGGACAGGCCAGTCCCATCCTGCAAGGTTGGCTCGGGCCCCTGGCTTGAACAGGAGGACAGAAGGGTGCGAGCTGTAAGCTGTTCACAGTCTCTTAAGAGGGGTACCAATACATTGGTCCAGTGGCAGTAGAAGGAAGCCTTCCCTCAGAGAAAGCCATTGGTAAAAATTAAGGAGCCCGTGGCTGATAGCCCGGTCCCTCTCCATAGAGGGAATAGGGAATTGCAGATTGGGAGAGTGGCATCTGGCCATGATTCCAGGAGCCTCCATGTGAACCTGTTGGTCCTGAGATCAGATAGACTATGGGGTCCCCTGGTTGAGTGGAGACACCAGTGTTTGGAACCTTCAGCCAGGCTGAGGCCTGAGACGGAGTGTGTCTTCTCATTCTCTGAAGGGTTCCTCCCAGTGTCACAATGGCCTCCATGGGTGAGATGCTGTGTTGGAGAACTGCTGAGCTTTCTATTGACTGTTCCTTGGCCATCTGGTCTGTAAGATAAAATGGGAGAGGGCCTTAAACACTGCTTAGCGACAGGAACAAGCTGCTCTACTATGGATCTCCCTTAGTCAAGCAGTATTATAAAATGTAAAATTTTCCTGTGTTTCAGAAGCAGAAAGCATGACTGTGGTCTTTCGTTTCTCTCTTGCATTCATAACAAGTGAGCCGTCTGCCCTTTCTCCAGCTCCTGTCAGAACAGCCTATAAATTCTGGGGGTATTTAGAAATGTTTATTTGATTCTATTTTATTTCCCATTACGATATTCTCTCCAGGACCTGATTGTCCAGAGTTAAATAATCATCTGTCCCTCCCTTTCTAATAAAAGGGAAAGGTCCTTCTTGTGTGCAATTTCAAAGCTGCCTTCCCTAAGGTTGAAACCTGGGTCCTTCCCCCCACCCCAGTGCCACCTTGTCTGGCTATTAGTCGTTGCTTAAAATTTCCAGCTTTCTTTCCCCTGGAATGATATTTGTGCTCCTTTATCAAGGTGTTCCAGATAGCTGGGGCCATCAACCTGCTAAGCTAAACCAGTGACCTCCAGCCCTCAATTTTGGGGTGTTGGAAGGGGTTTCCGAAAGCAATCCCATGCCCTCAACCACTAATGGACCTCTAATAGCCATCATCTCGTTTGTAGTTGTGCAGTCTTGCTGCTGTTGCCATGGTAACTCCAGGATTCCGAGAAGGTTTGGATCCGAAAGGGAGTCTAGAGTGGAGGGCAGTTGGCTTTTGGAGGGAGGCTGAATGTCTGTTAAGAGCCAACAAAACAAGCAAACCAGAATAAGTCCCCGTATCGGGTCTGCCAGGTGAAGACTCCTCCGAAATTGAGATTAGTCTGATGGTCTGGTCTAGACGCAATCATTGGCCTGAAGGAGCCCCAAGCCATGCATGAGTTAGAGAAATTGGGGCCAAGTCTCCCCTTAGAACCTTTGTCTCTTAGTCCTCCTCCGTCTCCCAGAACGAAGCACAGGGACTTGCGCAGAGCCCCTAGACACTCCTGTAGACAGGCCTGCCAATTTATTCCTTCTCTTCTAACATCCACTTTCATGTGATCTCACCTATCCAAAGACTTGATAGAGTTCTCAGCCATGAATCCATAGCTTCATTGTCGGCTTCTCTGTAACCCTTGTAGAAAAATAAATAAGATTGCTATTTGAACACCCAAATGGCACAACATCCCACCTGCCATGGCAAATAACCTCACTGGGGAAGTGTTTCTTCCAGTCACTGGAGAGAGCACTTCCACCACCACTCTTAACTGAGCAAATGTCTGGTAAGGAGTAGGTGATGTAATGGTGATGATGCAACAGTGTTTATGGCTGTCCCTATGGCAACCTATAGGGACAAGGAGCATAACTACCATAGAACATGATGATGATGTCATTACCCAACCAGGGCAACTAGGAAGAGCTAAGGAAGGGAGGAAAGACATGGACCCACTTATCTTTCTGATGGACAATCCATCTTCACAAGTATCCCATACCTCTTTTAGTCTATTTATCTATTTATCTATCCATCTATCCATCATTCTATCCATTCTCCCATCACCTTTGCCTTGACTTTGGCAAGGGAGACTTAGTTTGACATGGTGGCATTTATCAAGCACAGGTAATCATTATAAATCAGCTTTGGTACTTCTTTCAGTGGGAGACCAACATTACATGCTTTCTACTTTCGTAAAAACCATGATGATGAATGTGAATGGCAGGTAGGAGACTCTGACAGATCAAGGAGCTCTTAGACTTCTTGCCAAAACTCTTTCGATCTTTCGGTTCCTGAAGTCACAGCCAGTTGAATAGAGTCTTTTGGAGTGACAGTATGCGGGCAAGGAAATGTCTTCATGTGAGAATTTCTAATGTCCTTGGTGTACGTGATATGTTCCAGTCCAGCACGGTTGGCCTAATGATTTACTTAATTTATAGGGTGGCTAAGATTAGCAGAGGTTTATGAAGAGCACTTATGGGGCCATAAGTATAAAATATGTTTCCTTATTGCATTTTTGGCCTTTGTTCCTTCATAGATCTCACAGTAGCATTCTCATGGATAGATAGATTAAGGACAGCAGTTCACTCGTGTATGACCATTAGGCAGAATTTTTTTTCTTATTATAGCACAATATTTCAGTAATTATCATGTTGATTTGATAATAGCTGATTCCATGATGGAACAAAAACCAGCCTCTCTTCAGCCAGCAACCAACTATGATTTTAGTGATGTCCTCAGCCTGTGAGGAGGGCTTCTCATTCAATGTCAATCCTTTGCAGTCCCATTTAGATTTTGTTCAACGAACGCAATACTTCCTTCCCAAAAGTCATGAAGATGAAACTGAAAAGAGGTATAAGGCATGACAAGGTGTGAAAAGGTTCTTCTTTGCCGGGGGAGCACTAGTGGTAAAGGCGAGAAAGAGACACGGAGGCTGTTCTAAAATATCAACGTTAACTTCTTTATTGGTAACAGAACTAAGTTCAACAGAATCAAAAGGATCTAATAAACATGCTTCTGGTATTCACTTGTATTTTTTCGGTCTAATGTCTGGGAGTCTTTCTGGATCTCTTAAAAGGGGGCAGGTCCGAAGCGCTCCTGATCCGTCAGCGGTCGGAGGGCGGCACTCCGTACTGCGCAAACTGTCCCACAGCACGGGTGCCTTGCCCAATCCCCCTCAGGAGGTTTCTGCTGAAAAGAGGGACCAGGACGGATCACCCTCCTCCCTCCAGGATGATTTCTGGGGTATACGACCACTGTCCATTCTAGTGGATCGTATCCTCTCCCTCTCACGCCAGACACCAAGGGATCCGGGAGCAAGCCTCCTCCCAATTGCAGATTCAGAAAGTCTTTGGTAATACCGGACGCTCCTCCTTGGTCAAGCATGAGATCGGTCTGTACCCCTCGACTCACTGTGCATCCAAGTTCCCCGTCAGTCGCTAATCTGAAAACATGCGCGTTTTTGTCCTCCTTTATATCCTCCCACAGGATAAAATCTAGCTCCTCCCCTCCGTCGTCAGCTAGACACACTTCTGCCGGTTTATCCTGTAACACTTCCTCCTGCTCTATTTCAATCAGTACTCCCTCTACACATCCACTTTCCTCTATGATATTTTCTTTCTCGGAGGACGGCGCACTGGTCTTCTTGCCTTCACACGAGGTCAAGGAGCCTTTGCATCTTTCAATTTCAGTCTTGCCTGAAGTTACATGGTACCCTTCGGACAACTGGTTTGCTGCCATGGAAGTGCTATGAACTGGAAAGATGCACGCTCTAATGTCCAAGGTTAGCCACACGTTCACTCCCAATGCCATCCATAGAATGTGTGCCTTAGCTCTGACCTCCTAATGTGGATGATAAACCCATGACTGGTTTCCATGGTCTTTTCCTTTCAGAAACCCATGGTGGAGAACGTGCACCCCTCTTATTCACTGATGCTGCAGTTCTATCTTTCTATCCGTCACCTTCTGAGACCTTATGGTCTCGTCTTGCATCTTTTACCTCAATTGAGAATGCACAGTAGTAATTCTGAGGTGGAAATGGTGGTTTTCTAATCTTTCCCCCCAGGCAGGACATATTTTGGTGGTACACATTTAATCCTGGAGGGTGTTTCCCAATGGAAAATATGGGGAAATGGGCATGGGCCTTGCTTGTTGTTTAACTCCAACGCAACAAGCGTAAGGCTTTAATATAAAGAACCTGGATTCCTCCTGGCCTATCTGGGCTGCTCTCACAACTAACACTCTAGTGAATATTTTCAGAATGGATCCAGACTAACAACGTACTATAATAACATGACAGGATTGTATGTTCAACCTGTACAGCATTGGCAGTGATGTTCTAACTGTTTCTGGCCCTACAGCTTCATAGCTGCAACCTATATCATCAACAACGTTGGGGAGACCTCCTGAATTAAATCAGAAAAAAGGCCATGTGGACTCCAAAACAATAGAAATATAAGCTCAGATGATACCTTTATTCAGCGAATTATATATTGGAGTCCCAAAGTTTCATGCTTGCTGTTCTGGCCAGGTTATCTTAGTAAAATGAGTTTAGATGCAGTCTGCAAAAGACTTGTGTGGAGAGAGTGTGGTTTCAAACCCCTTCTCAGGCAGCAATTTGGAATGTATCACCCAGCTCTTAAAAACAAACAAGCAAACAACCAACCAAAAAATCTGCATCCACCCTGTGGTCCCCCACACCGTCTCCTCCTTCTATTTGGTTGGTGTTGGGGGAGGGGGAAGTAATGCAGCAACATGGCAATCCTCCATCAGAAAGCTGGGATTAAAATTTAGTTTGACCACCAGGAATAACCAATTTTAGCCAAATCCATTCTGCCACCTGGTGGAAGTTTTCCTCATCATGCAGTACTGTTTGCTAGTGTCAAGTGTCTCTATTGTTAAAGAGTAAAGGTTCCCCTTGACATTTAGTCCGGTTGTGTCCAACTCTAGGGGGCGGTGCTCATCCCCGTCTACAAGCCGTAGAGCCAGCGTTTGTCCATAGACAGTTTCCGTGGTCACGTGGCCAGCGCGACTAGACATGGAACGCCGTTACCTTCCCACCATGGTGGTACCTATTTATCTACTCGCATTTACATGCTTTTGAACTGCTAGGTTGGCAGGAACTGGGACACGCGATGAGAGCTCACTCCGTCACGTGGATTCGATCTTACGGCTGCTGGTCTTCTGACCTTGTAGCACACAAAGGCTTCTGCGGTTTAACCAACAGGTACCTGAACTTTTAAATGAAACTAAAGTTAGATGGCTGAGATATACTATGAGCACTAAAGGACTGTGCTTCTGTTGTACTCATCAAGCTACCTGGAATGGAAAAGTACCAGGATTTAACAAGTCTAAGGAAAGATTTGACCAATTGGGAAACTACATACATTGTAGGGACCGCTTTTGGCTTTCTGGTGAAGGGACAACCTTGTTTAGTAATGGTAGTGGATCAAATACACACGGGGTGGTGGGAATGAATGCAAGTGATAGCACTCTAGCTGACATATATCCTGCCTTTCCCCTTTTGCAATCAAATTACTCAGGAACAGGAAGCATTTGTGGACACATGCTACTTAAAAATACAAATCTTTGGTTTTTCTTTTCTTTTCTGGATGGGTTACCAATTCTCACCAGGGTTTCAAAGGGGTGCTTGTGTGGGAGTAAGATTTTTGACTTTCCAGTACAGGTAATCAAGCCCCAAGAAGGACGAAGATCAAGACGGAGTACAAATGTGGGAAAGGACCGAATAAAGGGCCCTTTGGGATGGACCAACTTGTAGGGATGAAGTAATAATTGATGAACAATTATTAGGATCTAGGGGAAGCAGAGAAGGTGGTGGTGCTGTAACAGGAACATTAACCCTGGGATCTTATCCGGGGATTATAGCACAAATAGGAGAAGTATCCTGGGCCTTACCTGTAGGGTAGAGAAAAACATTAATGCCACCACGCAAGTAGTTAGAGAACTACAAGAAGAAATTGAGAGTTTGAGTCAAGTACAAATGCAGCATTGCCTGGCGTTGGATTATTTGTTGGCCAAGGATGGAGGGTTTTGTAAAATAGTAGGTCCTGGGTGCAAAGTTACATATCAAGCCATGAATAAATCCATAGAACTTCATTTAGGGAACTTGCAAGATCTAACAGAGAATAATATAACAGAAAATGACAATCCATGGAGTTGGTTCACTTTGTGGTTGCCAGATGTTACATGGCTGAAACAAATATTCGCTTTTGGAATCCTGCTTATAGTAATAGGGGTAGTTGCTTGCTGATGTATTCAATGTAGTTCTTTAGTTGTAACAGGGATAAAGAAATTATCTAAGATTTCTAGAGATAGTGAGGCGATGACTCAAATGATTCTCGTGGAAGATACAAGCATGATACCAGCAGAGATTAAATGTGAACCTTAGAATAATCTACTATAAAAAGAAAAAAAGGGGGGATTGATATGGATAGGTGAAGTAATAGTTCTAAGTTCACAGAACATTGAGAAATGAAAGTGGAAAGTGAAAGTTAAGAAACATGAGGCAGTGTAGAGTGAGTGTAGTAAGGGGGGGATACATGTATGGGCATAGGGGCACTTAGCGTTGCGTGAGAGATAGAATGTGAGATCTCCGCATTGGTCAGGATTGGCCAGAGAGACAGAGAGGGGTTGCTTTGCGTTGGGTATAAAATGTATTCCTGAATGCTTGAATAGCAGAGACTGTACCCCCAGTGTGTTCTCTCCATGCCTGCAGACATGAAATAAAACTCGCTTGCTATAAGTCTTTGGGGTGTATGTGTGTGTGGGGGTGTGTTTTTATAACAGAGTACCACACATAACAACACAGATTAAGTTAAGGTTTTCCTGGCCTCCCTTGGGGTGACCACCTGTAACATCAGCGATTCAGGGGTGGGGTGAGAATAGGAGGTTGATCTGAGGAGGAGGTGCTCTGTTGAGTAACAAGGTCCTAAACCATTCAGGGCTTTGGATGTCAACCCTAACACCTTGAATTTGGCCCGGAAGCGTACTGGCAGCCAGTACAAATGGGCCAGGACAGTGTATTTAATATTATTAAGTAAAATATATAAAATATATATTGATGGGCAACTGAATTATGTTTTATATTAAATCTAGCTGAGGTTTTTCTTTCCAGAAAAAGTAATCTGGTCCAAATTGCTTGTTTCTGTAGCTCCTTGACTTGGATTCAAGAAACAGAAGCAGAATTCTGAATTCTGAAACACAAAAGCCTTCCCACACAACTTTGCTTTCAGCTGTGATCGCTGGGTATCTAGAACATCTGTGCTTGCCCTTAGATCATTACTTATAAGTGGCTCATGCCAGAATGTCAGTTCTTGTTTTATTAGTTACAGCGTTGCAACTCTCATAACACACCTTGCAGATCGAAATGTTGTTTATTCCAGAGCTCTTCAGTCACATCACCTTATGTTCCTTTTTGCTACAGGCAGTGCACTCATTTTGCAGAGCAGAGTCAAAAACCAGACATTATATCATCCAGCTAATGACATAGGGCAGCAGTCAGTGCTTGCCGCCATCTGATTGCCATGCTATTGAACTATGTGGGAACAAAGCTAAAAATAATTATGGTCCAAGGGGCTGGGATCTTGCAGAAAAGGAGGAAGAATGACAGGAACACTGGACAGCGGCTCTTTTTGCCCACCATTTAATCCAGCAATGGCGAACCTATGGCACGTGTGCCACGGCTGGCACGCAGAGCCCTCTCTGCGGGCACGCGAACCATAAGTCGCCGGATCACTACTCCGCCCCCCCGCCAAACCTGAGGAGGTGGTTGCAACCATGGTGCTGGCACCCCGACAGGCAGTGGGCCAGGATCCGGAGCAGCTGGCACTGGCAGTGGATCTGGAGTGGGGTCTCGAGGCATCTCAGTGCCTGGGATTCCCCCTTCCGCCACCACTTCCGGTTCTACCACCATTGCCGCCTGCTGCCCACTGGGTTCCCCCCCCCCCCCCCAGTTTGGGCACTCAGGCCCAAAAAGGTTCACCATCACTGATTCAATCCTATGGAGATAGTTCTGCACACAAATATATCATTTTGGAATATATTTTAAAGGAGTGATGTTGGAGCTTAGATCTCTGTGTTCTCTCCAGCAGCACTAATGAAGACATCAGCTTTAAGGATGGCCACAGACCACCGGGCTGCTGCCTCCAAGTGGACGCCCATTGGCGGAGGCAGGGGTTTGAAGTGCCGAACGAACGAACGAACGAACGAACGAACGAACGAACGAACGAACAAACGAACGAACGAACGAACGAACGAACGAACGAACAAACAAACAAACAAACAAACAAACAAACAAACAAACAAACAAACAAACAAACAAACAAACAGCCACCAAGCTCAGCTCAGCACCCTCCTGTCAGTTCTGGGCCTGGACGTCTACCCACCCTGCCCATCCCTAAGAAGGGATCCTTCAATCACTCAGCCAATTTCAAATATAGTCCTCAGTCCCACAGAGGTTGCCCACCTCTATTTTAAACAAACATCAAGAAACACTCCCCCCCCCCTGTAATTTTTCTAGTCATCTTCTTTTCCTTGGGGCAGCTACTTGGTCTGGCTATTTGTTCTGTTTCTATAATTGTAGCACAACAACCTTGGAAATATTTTTTCTGGAGCCAAAAGACAGCATCAAGTGTTTCTTTTATTCACATGTTTTGGAGAAGAGAGCTTAGAAATAATTACATTTTGGGATAGTATCCCCCCTAATCCTCCAGCCTGCAGAGCTACTGGCCATGTTGGGTGGAGCATCTTGGGAGCTGTAGTTTTAAAAAGTAACCTTTCCAGCCTCTGTCACATTAGAGCTTAGAGGACTTTGTCAGCTATCCCATCCAATTAAAATCAACAGAGGTTTAGCTAGCGATTTCTCCGTTCTTTCTCATATGCTTCAGATTGTATCCTCATGGGGAGAAATTTTTAAAAATACTGTACCTATCTACAGCATCCAGTATGTATTAGTTGCTTTATAAATGATACATGACCACCCCCTCAACTTGGATTATACTTTGTGTAAGTAGAGTAGGAATGGCACAATTTCCCACCGACCAGAATTTTCAGGAGCTCTGTTTAATTCCCCCCCCCCCCAAGAAAATGGTACTCAGACATGGCACAGACTAGATATGGTACCAACTGGCTATGACTCCATCTCAAATGTTTGGCTCAACAGGCAGGCACGCAGGGACCTCAGCTAAACACAACTTGTTGTTATTATGTGCCTTCAAGTCGGCTCTGACTCATGGTGACCCTATGAGTGAGCAATCTGCAAAATGTCCTGTCCTCAACTGCCTTGCTCAGCTCCTGCAGACTCAAATCTGTGGCTTCCTTTAAGGAGTTGGTTCATCTCATACTTGTTTTTCCTGTTTTTCTGCTGCCTTCCACCTTTCCCAGCATTGTTTTTTCTAGTGAATCCTGCCTTCTCATGAGGTGCCCAAAGTAGGACAGCCTCAGTTTCATCATTCTTGCTTCCAGAGATAGTTCAGGCTTGATTTCATTTTTGACCCACTTGTTTGTCTTTCTGTTAGTCCAGGGTATCTGCAAAGTTCTCCTCCAGCACCACTTTTCAAACAAATCAAATTTTCTCTGTCACCTTTCTTAACTGTCCAGCTTTCACACCCATACATAGTGATCAGAAATAAAAGAGTGTAGATGATCTTGGCCGTGACCTCCAGTGACACATCCTTATATTTGATTATTTTTTTCCCCTTCATTGTAGCCCTTCCTAGTCTCAGTCTTCTTCTGATTTCTTGGCTGAAGTCTCCTTTAGGATTAATGATTGAACCAAACCATAACTTATTTACATGGGGTTATATTTACAAAGTGTACTGATTCCAAGGAGAATTGGATAAACAGAATCTGGTTAATGAGCTTTCAGCTGTGTCCTCGCTGAATGCTGGAGTTATAATGCAGATCACCCTTATAATTTGGGTTACTAGGTTGATGTAATAGCCCCCAAAGTACTCATAGGATGGACTATTTGATTCATGTGGCTGGGGATGATGCCCCAGACTTCATGGAGACATCACTGATTTGTCCCCTAGGCTAGCAGTGTTTCTTAATTTGTTTCTGTCCTTGGGCCAAAGCTGTTCTGTGAAGATTATTATTCCCCAGTAAGAAGTTTTCTTCTGAAGAAAATAGAGCCAGCTGGGCTAACAGAAGAACTCTAACAATAGAACCACAACTTGATTTGAGAATTCATTGGACAAATAACAGCAGGCATCGCCACGCAAAAGAAAAGACCTGGAGAGGAACAAAGGACACACACATAGAGTGATGTTAAGGAGAGAATTGCCATGAGGAATGCTTTTGCATTAAAAACAAATCACTCTTTCCGTGTTATTTCTTACAGTATTTGTTAAGATGGATAAAAGGTACCATCTGTTTCTCGCCTACACTGTGCACCGTGTCATATTCTAGGCTCTGTTAGGATAACTAGTATGGATGGATTAGAAGGAGCGAAAGCCTTAATGTGGGAAGGGGAACACATGGATAGAAAAATTAATGAGTCAGTTCCTTAGCAGTTGCTAATGGTTTGTTGCCAAGGTTATAAATAAGAAGGATCAGGAGAGGTCCCCATCAAAATAAAATAAAATAAAATAATAATAAAAAAATTCTTAACAGCCAGAAACTTGTTTTGCTAGAAAGTATGGCTGCTAAAAGACACAAAATACATGAGGGTAGTAATACAAAGTTAGATCAGAATATAAATAAGGATGATGATCAGAAAGGGAGGATTATGGGGAGATTATAGCCTCATTAAGCCTATGGAAACTAATAGGGGGGCCCTACTGAGAGGACATATTTGTGCCCTATATGTTTTCTGAGTTTTATATACGTATATTTGTTCCATTCCTTTACCTTCAGTCTCATAGGACGTATGCACACTGGCCAATTTTTTTATGATTCCTTTTCCGATGATCCCAAAGAGGGGAGGAAATATTTGGTTTAAAACAGTAAATTGGGGCTGGATCTTCACATCAACTGCTCCCTATGCTAACTCAAAACATGGCACATGGATGGACCCCTCCTGTACTTTAACTTCCACTTCAACTAAGCAAAGCTAGTGCGTCTAGCCAGTGATTTCATAAGCAGAAGGAAAAGTTTAAAGGTCATAGTGCTGCAACCCCACCCACCCCCAAGGAAATTCAGACCATGGATTAATTTCTCGTCCAACTCTAACCATGGGCACATCAATGAACCTTTCTTGTACTTTCCTTCTAAATGCTCCAGCATAATTACATCAGCCACCATTTCTCCTTGATTAGTTATCATTACTACAGAAAATCAGAAACTAACCATAGGCTTTGAGAGCATAAGCATTTCCAGGCAGTAAACTTGCAGTAGTCCTATGCACATGGACCATCTTTATGATTCCAGTCCAATTGATCCACATTTGGGAAGAGGAATTGTATATATGTTTCTAGTCTGCTATTAAATACTGTATGGTGTAAGCTGGAAGTGACTTAACAGCACATAACACACCCATCCACCCAAAACATGTAGATAGAGTTGCACCTTTAGATGTAAAAGTCCTCCCATTGTCATTCTATCTGTTTCTTTCTCTTCAGAAAGGGAATTCAGTAACCCATTCAGCAAGAATCTGTGCTAAAGATTGTGCTGCCCCACTCATAAAACCCTCTTGCGAAGTTATGCCAGCATAACAGAAACGATCTAATGAAAATGGTGTAACTTTTGGAGGTGCAACACTATAAATTAAGATTGCACCATAGACATCATATGTTGCATGCTGAGTTACACAGCTCAGTGTCTACTGTGACTCCTTAACTTGAAGTAATTTGCTTCCAAAAATTATGCTGTTTATGTCAAACTGGCATAGCTACACAAGAGGATTTTAGGGATCAAGTTGTATTACAACCATAATACCTGCACCCGTACAGCACTTATGTTATTTAGAGGTTCAGGTAGAAGCAGGGACTCTGAAAGTGCCCTGGTTTTGAATTTGCTTTTAGAGGTGACATTGTGATTTAAATGCCCTTGCTTTTTGGTTGCAACACCATAACCTATACTTTATATTGACTCCACCTTTAGGGAATCAACAACTAGTGCACATCGGTTGTGTTTATTTGGGGTGGAAGTTATGATGCAAGAAGCAGCCATCAAAATGCCTGTTGTCTGAGTTAGCACGGGGAGCAGTTGATCTGTGGTCAGAATCTTCTTACTCTGGGAGTATAGTTCCAACTACAACTTACTGCTTAAAACCAGAAGAGTTTTCCCCTCTCCTTTTTAGAGATTTCCCTTCTTTTTTTTAAATATAGGAAGACATAAGCTTTGTTCAGTCATTATTAAAGCAGGGAAAGTCAAGGCCTGAACAGAATGGAGTGGTTTAATGAGAAGCCATAACAATCAGGTGTGCTGAAACTGAGTCAGGATGACTCAGCAGAGATGATGTAACCCAGGGCTGATGCAGCCCAGGGATGAAGTAATGGAATGAGGTAATGTGATGAGGTAATGTGTAACCTGATTGGTCCTGTGTATGTATATATGTATGGCTGTACAGTTAGTTATATCTTCACCTGCTTGAAGATCACATCTGCCTGCTATGCTGCTAGATTGCTGTATATATTTGATGTAAATACACTATGCTGAAAGAAATGCTGCTGGACAGTGTGTGAATTATTCCTGGACTGCCTGAACCGCTAAATACTCTGCTAAATCGTGTTTTTCCCGCTGAGAAACCTGATAGGGAAGCGCTTGCCATAGCTAGAAAGAAGCACTACAGCCTTGTTCCCTGTTTCTCGTGCTGTTGCCTTCTCACATGGAGAGGATGAGGAGTCTAAAAAGGAAAGATTCCACTTGGGATGTGTCATTCTTTGTTTTCCCTAGTTTTAGTACCCCAAATCCCAGAATTCTTCATTCTGGGGAGTTCTATGTGCCAGGCCCCCACATAAATTGTACTCACCTGGAAAGAGGCTGGGCTGGGCAGCTTAGCTTCTTCTTAGAAAAGGAAGTAGTCTGGTTGGCAGCCAGTTCAGAGGCGTTTTGTACCTTCCCAGGTGGCTACAGAGATTATAGTGATCAATTTCTACTGGGCCCAAATCAATTCAGCACCAGTTGTCAAATAATGCAAAAATGACAAACGTCTGTCTCCCATGGATTACGCTTGAAGCAAAACCACAAACTAGTGGGCTCTGTGCAAGTTGAAGCTGGGATGAGTTGTATGGTTGTTCCACGAAAGGTTTCCGTGGACTTCAAAAGAAGGCCCAACCTGCTGGTGGAAATGTGCAGGACTAGTTGAAGTGCCCACCCCACGAGGGGTTTCAAATACACCTGTCTGAATGCACCAGAAAAATCAAATGATGTATGAACAAGAAAAAGCAGAGAACGAAGACTTGTTGGAGAAGAAAGGTTGGCTTCCAATTTTGTAACTACCAAAGCACTAATTCGGATCCGGGCCCCACAGGCTTACTTCTGTTTCAGCTGTTCTCCATCAGACAGGGATGGCTCCAAGCAAGCTGTTACTTCTTCATATTCATTTCATTTTTTGTTTGATTCAGATTGGCAAATTTGTAGCCATCTCTGGGTTAGTACAAAAAAGTGAAAAAAAGAGATCTGGATTCAAAACGCAGCAGCTTAGCTATGTCTGTGTTTGCCAGTTCAAAAGCTGGAATGCGCAGCTCCTGCAGTAAGAAATCCTTCTTATGATGCTGCCAAACTGGCTCATACGGTTCCAGTAGGATGAACTGAATTAAGGGGCTTTGGAAATTATCTGCCACAGTAACTGATGCCCCCAGCACTACCATTGGCAATAATAATGCAGCATCCATCTTGCGGAAAGGAGATATTATTTTGTATTTGTAAAATCTGGAAGACTTCAGTCAGTTTCTGGAAGAAATTAAGGTCGCACCTCTACATGGTTTAGGATTAGGTTAATCTGAAAGATGGCCAATAACCACCTGAATCTGCCAGAAGGTAAAATCAGTCTCAAGTTCTGCCCTGTGTCCCCATCCAGGCAAGGTTGGCAGCCACCACAAACAATGGTTGAAATCCTCTTGCTTACCATTGTAAGTTGCAATTAGAGTAGGCCCTCTGAATCAATTTACAAAGGAATCACTAAATCTCCTCTGATTCAATGGGCCTACAGTACCTGTGATGGGTTTTGCTAAGTAATAGGACTTCAGCCAAACTTTTAAAGGTAGCCCTCTGTCTATTAAGCTTTCTCCCCAAAGATGTATACTAAGTCTCTACTTTATTTCTTCTTAAATGGAATGTATAACAAATCTGGGGACTGCAACTTCGATCACCCCTAGCCAGTATAACTTATGGTGAAGCATGATGGGGACAGAAGTCCAGCCACATCTGGAAGGCCACACACTACCCACTTCTGTTCTAAAGATCTACTTGCTATGCTAATGCTTCCCTAAAGTCTGTTTTCTGTTAATTTATTATTTTATTTATTTATTTATTTTATTTATTTTATTTATATCCCGCCTTTCTGGTCATGTCAGGACCACTCTAGGCGGCTAACAACATTAAAATCATACAATAGATATACACATAAAAACAATTTTACATGACAAAGATATTAAACAGGATAGGAAAACTGAAGGAGAGGGAAAAGAGGGGTGTCAGGAATTATTTGATGGGAAGGCCTGCCTAAACATCCATGTTTTTAATTGGTTCTTGAAAGAACCCAGCGAGGGGGCCGCGCGAATCTCAGGAGGTAAGTTGTTCCAGAGGCGAGGAGCCACCACCGAGAAGGCCCGATTTCTTGTCTTCTCCTTCCGGGCCTCCCTCGGCGTTAGGCTCCTCAGCCTCACCTCCTGGCTCGCGCGAGTGACACGGGTAGTTCTTGGCGGGAGAAGGCGTTCCTTATGTTAAAACCTACTTTAATATGTCTCTCAGGTTTAGTTTCAATTTGTAGTTCCTTCCTTCTTTACTTTCGCTGGAAGGAGACCTTGTGAAGACCTTGTTCTGAAAGACCTGCGTATAAATATTTGAAGCACATAAACAATGAGCAGATTTGGACTTCACAGAATATATTCGTAGTTATTGCTGTTGCTTTTGGATAGAAGTACAGGAAATGAGGCTGGTACAGTATGACCTTGAAAAGGACAATTGTTTTAATGCATGTGTGGATAAAGTGAATATTTTGCCCTGAGCTCTAGGTTACTTAAGTATTTATCTATTCTTTTATAAATGTGGAAGCAGTCCATGAGATAAGTATACATGTTCATAGCCTGTCCAAAATGAAGCAAAGAATTGGCATATGTGAGCTTCTGAAGCTCCATAGCCAGTTTATCTTCATTTATGCAGATACATTCAGGAGGAGCCTCACGGAGCAGCGGTCAAACTGCAGTGAAGACTTTGGCTCATGACAGGAGTTCAATGGCAGACTGAGATACCTGGCTTGAGATTGACTCAGAGTTCCATCCTTCCAAGGTTGGTAAATTGCATTCCCTGCTCATGGGGTGGTGGGGGCAGTGGGGAGGCAGTGGCAATGTGTAATCTGTCATAATACGACTATGAAAGATAACAATATAATGAACAGTCAAGATGCCAAAGAGAAAGTTGTTAGTAGAGGCCAGTGTCTCTATAAAATATGAATTTACACCAGCTACCCCCCCATCATGACTTCTATAGATAAGTCAACAAGTATGTTATATACTTCTGTTCTAAAATTTTATATGCTAAGCATCTTGTATTATGTTTTATAATCACTTGGTTTTATTTGGAGTTATATTTTATCATGATGTAAACAGTCCAGAATAGTGCATTGCACTAATGGGGCAACAAACAAACAAAACAAACAAACAAAAACAAACTTGTAAACTGCCCAGAGAGAGCTTTAAGCACAATGGGGCAGTACATAAGCAGCACACTTTGCTTTTCATAGTAGTTTCGTGACTTGCCTTTCTTTGGTAACAGAACTAAATGAAGAGGACATACTGTATAGTTTTCCAGTTGGCACTCTAAAATGAGGGTAAGAAGTGCATCATGAGCCTTCAATTCTGACTCCCTGAGGCCTGAAATGGAACAAATATAAAACACAGACTTTTCAATACATTGCTTCATTTTGGTTCTATGGTCAAGGGCAGGAAGAAGACTTCATAATAAGTAGCTTCATCCAGCAAGGCTTCCTTGCCTTGACATCCTCTTAGATCCCATCCTCAGTTGGAAAAGTGGAAGCTCTTGAAGAAATAGATCTTTTGCTCTCTTGTCTCTCTTGGAACTCCCCATTCAGCTTCCTGCCTGTGGTGTGATAATACTGGGACTGTGGATTATGAAATGAGGATACTGGCCCTTCTGCCAGATTTCTGTAACTGGTCTGGCTTCAGAGGTCGCCACTTTCAGTATCATGGGTTCAAGGGGCTCTGATATCAGAGATCTCTGGCATCATTTCCTTTGATTCAGTAGTGATGCACAACCTCCAGTTTTTTCTGGCACCCGTTGTCCCTCAGTCTCTTTTCTGTGTCACTACTGGATTGCAGAGTCATGCCAAATGTACTTGCCAAATTGATTTTTATGCTGATCTAAATCTTATAGGCAAATTGATGTAAAGAAGTCAGTGTAGGAACTTGTGGTTGTGATGAGGTCTTCTCTTCTCCTGATTCTGTTATGGAAGTATAGTGTAATCATAATTTTATTTTATTTATACCCTGCCTTTCCCCTGAAAGGACCTAAGGTGGCTCATTGTATAAAAAACTACCAAATATTTTTAAGAGCTAAAAACAGTAACTTATTGCAGTATTAAAAATGTTGATTCAAACACACACACACACACAGAGAGTTCTCTCTGGGTTCTCTTCTATAGCATTAACAATCCTTTCCGTGTAGTATTGTGTGTAATGAACCTTAAAAAGGTCCTTATGACCCCCAGATCAAGAGGCTGAATTAGAGGTGTTGTGCTTGGGGGATACGTAGACCACTTTGATGTTTTCAGTGTTGAACTCATGGGGTTCTGGGTGGCTAGGGCAAAGTATTTATTGAATATTCATTTACTTATTGGGGAAAAAACTGTGTATAACCAAAGCTGTGCTGTTCAGACCTCTGCAATTCAAGAGAGAAGTGCAATATTAAAACTAGTGGGTAAAAACAGTTCCAAAAACACATTAAATACAACAACAGAACCATAGAGCCCCGTCAGTCTTTGCTATGCTACCTTATCAGTTCTAATTCCTGGCTTTTAAAATATAGCATCAACATCTATATTTAGTTTTGTCACTACTGTAGAAATATAGCTGGTCTGTTCAGTCTACTCAAAACTGCTTTACCTCACATTAAAAAAAACTATTATTTTCGGGAGAACTTTTTCTTTGCTTAGTAACTTGTATCCACTTAACTTTGTAGAGAAAAGTAGAGCACAGTTAATTAATCAGAACTGCAAACTTGTTGGCCTTTTCTACAGGGTTGGCAGAATTCCTACATCATTTCTTGGGTCTGTCAGATTAATTGGGGGGGAGTCGGTATAGGTTGATGGGTGTAGCCCAGAGCTGTCTTCATCAGGTTGAGAGGTGCATATTCTAATATGTCTCCTCCAGGGTTTTTTTCGAATAAACAAAACTTGATATGTTTCCGTCACAATCCCTTTTTAGATCCTTATCCTTGCATATTACCATAATTGCTGGAAGTAATTAGAAGGGGAAAACTTATTTAAAGACCAAAACAACAGATCTGAAAAGAGCATTTCAGTTCACGTGGTACATGACGTATGAAAGAGGCTGCTAAAAGAACAGAATAATCTGCTGCTTAAATTAAATCTTATGGCAGGAGAAAGAAGAGATGAAATGGATTTTGTTGCAAATCTGCAAAATTTGGAACTGGTGTGAAGCGAAGGAGTTTCTGTGGGACATATCCCTGGGGGTGGCCCTATAAGAAACCAGAAGAAGTCAGAGAGAAATGGGAAGTGTTTCATCTACAGTCATGTGAAAAAGAAAGTACATCCTCTTTGAATTCAATGGTTTTACATATCAGGACAAAATAAAAAAATTAAAAGCATCTTGCCCTTAATAGGTCTGAAAATTAGATAAATGCAACCTCAGATGTACAACAATACATGACATATCACACCATGTCATGATTTATTTAACAAAAACCAAACCAAACCAAACAAAAATGCAAAACACACACACACACACACACACACACAAACAAAATGGAGAACCCATGTATGAAAAACTAAGTGCATCCTTACTGCTTCCATAGGAATTAAGAGGCTAAGTAGCAGCCAGGTGCTGCTAATCAAATGCCCTTTAGTAATTGATCATCAGCCAGCGTGACCACTTCTATAAAAGCTGAGGTTTTAGCAGTTTGCTGGTCTGGAGCATTCAGGTTGTATTAACACAATGCCAAAAAGGAAACACAGCAGCAGTGATTGTAGAAAAGCAATTTGTTGCCCATCAATCTGGGAAGGGTTATAAGGACATTTCCAAACCATGTAAAGTCCATCATTCTACAGTGAGGAAGATTATTCACAAGTGGAAAACATTCAAGACAGTTGGCAATCTTCCCAGGAGTGGACATCCAAGCAAATTCACTCCAAGTTCAGACAGTGCAATGCTCAGAGAAATTGTAAAAAAATACAAGATTTACATCTGAGACTCTACAGGCCTCTGATAGCATGTTAAATGTTAAAGTTCATGACAGTAAAATTAGACAAAGACTGAACAAGTGTGGTTTGTTTGGAAGAGTTGCCAGGAGAAAGCTTCTTCTCTCTAAAAAGAACATGGCAGCACAGCTTAGGTTTGCAAAGTTGCATCTCAATAAATCACAAGAACAATTCTGGAAAAATGTCCTTTGGACAGACAAGATCAAAGTGGAGATGTTTTGGCCATAATGCACCAGGCCACGTTTGACAAAAACCAAACACAGCGCATTAGCACAAACACCTCATACCAACTGTCAAGCATCCCTTTGAATTCAAATTCAGACAAAAATGCAAGCTAACTTCCTCAACTGGGTTGGGTATCAGCTCCACATGCAATCTTCAAAACCCTAGAATAAAATATCAATTCAGTTGCATATGCATAAATGTACTATGAGGATTCATCCCTCAAACACAAACATGTAGAAATGATATCAAGTTGGCACGGGCCTTAGCAGTCTAGGTGGGAACAGCAGCTCTGAGTTCTTCAGTTCTCCCACTCTTTCCAATTCAAATTTATCAGGTATTTTGGGGTGTGGAGATGGGTCCCAGACAAGGCAGTCTTCCAGGTCAACAGTAAAGAGACTCACAGAGATTCCTTTCCAGTCGTGTATTTACAGAATATGTACAGCAGAGTTATGTACAGCAGACTAAACAATACACTTACAGTGGTGCCTCGCTTAATGAGCACACAGTTTAACGACGAATCTGCATAGCGGTGCGTTTTTTGCGATCACTAATGCGATCGCATTGCGATGTTTAGATAGGCTAAACATCGCATTGCGATGATTGGTGAGCGTTTCGCTTACCGATCTTCACATTGTGATGTTTAGAAAACAGCTGATCGGCGGTTCCAAAATGGCCACTGGGTGCAGAAAATGGCCGCCCGCAGCGTTTTCGCGCCCTGCCCTCGCTTACCGGGCAGCGAAAATGGTGGCCGGATGGGGGAATCTTCACTTACCTGTGAGTTTTCCCCCAATAGGAATGCATTAAATGGAGTTTAATGCATTCCTATGGGTTTTTCCCCCGCATAGCGATGAATCCGGATAGCGACGTTAATCCTGGAACGGATTAACATCGCTATGCGGGGCACCACTGTATCTGTAAAATGAACAGATAGCACTCTGTGCAGCAACTCTCTGTACAAAGCTCGACATTCCACTCTAGTGTGCAGCTCTTATATCAGGTGAAAGAACCAGTCACTGACACATCACACATTGTCCTCTCCTAGAACTACATCATACTCAATACACATTTCAAGGATTGCATCATCTACACGTGCTGACCTTGTGGCTGCACACCTCTTATAAAAATGGACGGCTAATAGAATACTCTGATTCATGCACTCTGGTTCATGTACAAAGAGTAAGTTCTCTATTATGGGCCACAATATCCTGACAAAATCTCTTACTTACAGCCCTACTTGTTCTTAGTCCCACCCCTTTGGGCTGAACCAATATTTCATAGGGGTTACACATGCACCAACTGGCTGTCTCTCTTGTTCCCGTCATTTCTTCTTGGCTTTTTCTTTGTCATTCCACCATTTGGGCCTATTATGTCAGTCAGACTAAAGCAGGGAGGGGAGCACCAGTATTCTCATTCCTGAAACTCCTTGTTGCGTAAATCCTGCCAACAGTGGCACAAAGCCAGGAAAAAAGCTTCCCCCATTCAGTCCTTGCCTGCCTCATCTTTGTGATATGACTTGAATCCTCCCTCGCTGACCTCACAATACTTTGTCACCCTTGTCTTACATTGTGACCTGGAAACCTCAGGATGTAGTTTGCTGCTGACCTGGCAACTGTGCTGGTTTTCAGGGGTTTCTTTTACTTAGATTGTAATCCTGATTATTTTTCCTATTATAGTAGGGCCGTGGTATCTGCAGGGGATTGATTCCAAGCCTGCCCACCCCGTGGATGCTGAAAAGTGCGGATATAGAAACCTTATACAGTGGTACCTCGGCTTGTGAACGTCCCTAGTTGTGAACAATTCGAGTTACAAACAGCTCCGTTCGCAAAAAGTCGCTTTGACCTGCGAACGGAGCCTCAACTTGCAAACCAAAAAGAGAGAGAGAAAACCTTAGGTCAAAAGAAGAAAAATTTTAAAAAAAATCACCCCCTAGTGGTAGAGTACAGATTAACTGGCTTTGCATTAGTTCCTATGGGAATGAATGCCTCTACCTACGAACAGTGTCTGAGCTATGAACAGTAAACAGCAGATGTGGATTAAATGGTTTTCAGTGCATTCTAATGGGAAAGTTTGACTCGACTTGCGAACTTTTTGACCTGCGATCTTAATTCCAATACGGATTAAGTTCGCAAGTCGAGGTACCACTGTATATAGGTTCCCTCTAGCGGACAGTTCTGGTAATATACATTAGCAATGTGTATTTCTCAGTTGTTTAATATTTTCAGGCAGTGAATAACCATGGATACTGATCTTGCAGTTATGGCAGTCCTACTGTATCAGTATCTCTCCCCTCCCCCTGTTTTCATTTATTGAAAAATTTTCATTCTGAAGTACAGTACTTTATATTTTAAATGTTAAACATTTTATTAAAATAAAGAAGCCTTGGCAAACACCCTTTGTATATTGGAGTGTTACCTGTCTGGACCCTCAGACAAGGTTCTAAATAGAGATCTTTCATTGGAAACCTCAGGTGAGACACAGCTTGCTTTTTTGTTTTTTTGGCTTAAGCCCCCCAGCCATCATGGGAGTTGAAATCAACAATACTTCTAAACCTTGTTCTGAGACAAATGTTGTTCACATCTTCTCTAAATTGCAAAATTTGCTTCTGATCAGTGGCTTATACATAGTAATTAGCAACTAGAGCAGACTTACTGAATCAATGAAATTTATAGAGGAGTTGACTCACCAAGGGACGTGGTGGCGCTGTGGGCTAAACCGCAGAAGCCTGCGCTGCAGGGTCAGAAGACCAAGCAGTCGTAAGGTCGAATCCACGCGACGGGGTGAGCACCCGTCGCTTGTCCCAGCTACTGCCAACCTAGCGGTTTGAAAGCATGCAAATGCAAGTACATAAATAGGGACCACCTTGGTGGGAAGGTAACAGCGTTCCGTGTCTAAGTCGCACTGGCCATGTGGCCATGGAAGATTGTCTTCGGACAAAAATGCTGGCTCTATGGCTTGGAAATTGGGATGAGTACCGCCCTCTAGAGTAGAACACGACTGGACAAAAATTGTCAAGGGGAACCTTTACCTTTGACTCACCAAATCCCCACTGATTCAGTAGGCCGAACTCTAGTTGTGGCTTACTGCTGAATTTCAGCCATACGAGTCTCCATCCTGGGCATAGAGTAGATGGATCTGATGCTAATATATCTCAAAAGCATAGGAACATCCAGTCTTTCGAAAGCTGAAAACAAGGAGCTTGTCCAGGCATGATTTCCTCAACTGTCAACTGAAGAGTATTGTGAAAGTTATTGTCACCTTCCTGCTGCCTTTGAAAGATCCATCAGAGCTTCTTTTGCCTGGCAACCACGTCTCCGCAGAAACCAACAGGCTAACCTGTCTAGGCTTTGTGCCAGTGATGGCCATGGGCACGGGTCACTAGGAGGTGGCGCCAAAGCCTGAAGTAGATGAAGCCAAGAGCCAAGATGACATGATCAGAATATTCTAGCTTTCTGAATGTTATTTTATGATTTCTTGGACTTTACAAATTTGCTTTAGTACTTCTTGGCTAACTATTCACTTGGTTTAAAAACACTCTGCCATCCTGGGATGAATCTGCATTTCAAATGTTTTTTTTTAAAACAGTAGCTTGTATTAAAGTCCATGATTCAATGCCCTACAGTAGAATTCAGCATATAATAGCACTGTGCCCCAGGCATTCATAAAACCAAGTTTAAGTTTTTGTTGTACATTACAGTTGTAATCTTAAGAAAGCTGCCCAGGGCTGTCTGTCTTTTGACTTTTATCGCATGGCGATGATCGCACCATTCATTTAAACCAAGGTACTCATATTTGCCAACACATGCTTTTTTGAAAAGGCTTTAACTGCATTTCTTCAGCTGCTTGTTGGTGTTGAGGGACTACTGTGGATGTGATCCTGTTAACATTCATTTTTAGACATTGTTTTTCCAGAGGTCTGGTGCTGCCATACCCATACTTCTTCACAGCAACTCTGAGAGGAGAGAAGAAAAGGAAGAAGAGGTTGAGGGCGGATGGTGGTGGCCCCTTCCTTGTTCCAATCACTGCAAATGCTTCCCCAAGGCATTGTGGGTGGGGCTGGTCAAGGACAATTCCTTCATTAATGACATGACTCTGAACAACACCTAGAGCCAGGCATTAAAGTAGCCAGCCGAGAAGGAACGGAGTTATAGAGGCAGTGATAAAAGCGAAGAAAGCTTCAGTTTAAATGGCAGACACCTTAGGGGGCAGCCATCTTAGGTGCCAGTGGTGGCTGTTCTGCCAGCCTTAGTGCTCTTCTGTCCAATGTGACTGTCTCACCACCAGCCAATGTTTGGCGTGGCCAAATTCTTACATTGTTGATTTTACTGAATAATTTTGAAACCACCAAAAATGTCATCTACCAATACTGTACTGTCTGGGTCTCAGATGTTATTGATAAACTTTCCATAGTTAATTATACTGTCAATCAAATCAGCAAATAGTTCTGTCAATGTTCCTGCACTCCAGAGACCAGCGTTCCTGCACTCAGGAGGAGCCGAAGACTATCTGCCAGCCACAGCTCACTGTGTGAGAGGCATTGGGACTGTGGTTGGGCCCCTGCTGGCTGCCAGCCCCTTTCCAAGGGAGCTGGCTCAGTCTCCCTCTGTTTCTCCAGCACTGGGCTCTGCTGCTCCTGGCTGCCTCAACCCCTCTCAACATTAGCCATTAGGCCTGGGGGGGTGGGGAGAGAAGGGGCTTTAGAAGGGTTTTATTTTTTTTACTTATTTTTAAATTGTGATTATTAATTGCCATCAATTAAGAGAGACCCACAGTGGATCTGAGGGAACAGGAAGGGGGGAGGGCATTGGAAGGGGCAGCCATTGAGGTGGTGCTGGGTAGGGGAAGGAATGGCTGTGGCGGTAGAACATGCCCACGTAGGAGAAGAGAGGTTAGATATCGTACATCTATCCCCTCTTCTACTCCTACCCCCAGCCAGATGGTATCAGGTGACCATATCCGCAAACCCTCAAGCCACACAGTGCTGTTGATGAACGCCAGGTCAGTACAAAATAAGACTGCCCTCATCCATGATGTAATTCTGGATAAGGGTGCTGACCTGGCATGCATTACTGAGACCTGGGTGGGAGAGGAGGGTGGTGTTCCCCTCTCCCAGTTATGTCCTCCTGGGTACTCAGTCCAGCACCAATGTCACTCAGAGGGTCAGGGAGGGGCAGTTGCTATAGTCTATAGGAGTTCTATCTCCTTGACCAGGCTTCCTATCCCTTTGAGAGGAGGTCTTGAGGGCCTCTTTGTGTGTTGGGCTTGCGAGACAGATTAGGGATTCTGTTGGTGTACCGCCCACCCTGCTGCATACCAACAGTCTCCCTGCCTGAGCTGATGGAGGTAGTCTGGTGTTGAGGACTCCCAGGCTGTTGGTGCTGGGGGACCTCAACATTCATGCCAAGGCTGCCTTGACTGGGGCGGCTCAGGACTTCATGGCCACCATGACAACCATGGGGCTGTCTCAATGTGTCATCGGCCCGACACATGAGAAGGGCTGTACCTTGGACCTGGTTTTCTCAACGGGACTGGAAGATGTTGGTCTGGATGTGGAGGGACTGGTTGTGACCCCATTGTCATGGTCAGACCACTTCCTGGTCAAGTTTAGTCTATTAGCTTCTTCTCCCCTCTGCAAGGGTGGGGGATCTATTGAGATGATCTGCCCTCAGAGACTAATGGATTCAGATGGTTTCCTGAATGCTCTGGGGGATTATCCGTCTGATATGTTCGATGCTCCTGTCGAAGCTCAGGTCACCCTGTGAAATATGGAGATGACCCGGGCAGTTGACATGATTGTGCCTAAGCGCCCTCTCCCTGCACGCAGAGCCCAGACAGCTCCTTGGTACACTTCTGAACTGCGGGCGATGAAGCAAGAGAGGAAACAGCTGGAGCATAGGTGGAGGAAATCCCACTTGGAGTCCAGTTGAACACGACTTAGAGCCCATTATTGGGCCTATTTCGTGGTAATACGTCTGGCGAAATGGCAATATTTCTCCAGCCGTATTGCTTCCTCAGAATGTCGTCCAGCAGAGCTGTTTCGGGTGGTCCGGGATCTTCTCAACCGGGAAATCCGGTGGAGGTCCCGGACTGCTCATCAGCTTGCTGTGATGAGTTTGACATCCATTTTGAGGGGAAAATCGCTCAGATTCGCAGTGGGTTGGACTCCACCGTTACTGCAGAACCAGTGTGGCGTGCTTAGGTCAAGTATTAATGGATGAGTTTCAGTTGTTGAGATCTGAGGATGTCAACAGGGTGC
>NC_135784.1:200454427-200504427 GCF_051106095.1 Pogona vitticeps
GAATGCTAATGGGCACAAGAAGGCATCCTGTAGACCATCTTGACTGCTGCCATTCGTGCTGTCAATATTCAGGCTCCTCTTTGCTATGTAAAGCTTGGCATTGTTTTTCCCATTGGCAACATCAATGGCAGGAAAGAGAAGATGACCTAACATGAGACAGACTGTCTTAATAAAGGAAGCCACAGTTGTTTGCCAGATCCGAGCAGAATGTACTGGAAAATTCGATATTGCTAGGAAGGTGGGGCAGTAGGAAGAGAGAACAATCTAAGGCAGGCTTGTCCAACCTGCGGCCTGAGGGCCGCATGCGGCCCAGGTCAGCTCATAATGCGGCCCAGTGCAAATTTTTATTTTTAAAGAAATTCCAAAGTTTCAAGTTACACTGCCGGCGCTTGCAGCCAGAATGTGGCCGGGGCATGTCACAACAGTAGAGGGGGAGAGTAGAGGGGGAGAGAGGGAAGGAAGGAAGGAGTGGGAGGGGAGGGGAGAGGGGGGCTGCATGACTGCATTGCGCCGTCCCCATCAATAGGTGGACCTCTCCCGGCCCCATAAAGCCATCTGAGTCAAAGCTGCGGAGGATGGCTAGGGCTGCCCCCCCATGTGGCCCAAACCAAATGTATGTGTGGCCCAAACCAAATTTTCATCTTCTAATGTGGCCCAGGGAAGGTGAAAGATTGGACACCCCTGATCTAAGGTGACATGTTGTCAGTTTACAAGATCTGAGCAGAGTTGCTAATGACATTTTGGGAGTCATTAACCTATATAAACTATAAGTTTACTAAAAGCACTCAGCAGTTGGGACAAACACAATTGCTCTGTACTTTTCCAATGCAGAAATACTTTGAATATGCTCTACACAATTGTATGATAATTCCCTGGAGATACAAGGCAAAATATCTCCCTTTCTGGAGGTCTATCAGTCCATTACTTTCTTTAAATGAACACTTGTTTTCACTCTTGACTTGAATTTGACTCTGTTTCTGTGATCCTTAATTGCTCTAAGCCAGGGGTCAGGGAACTTTTTTACCTTTTACCCCCCCCCCCAAATTTTTTTATATATGCCGACATTACCCCCTTGATTCGAAAGGAAGGAAATCATACATTATTTGAATTAAAATATTATTGAATCTACACAGGCTGTGTACAGAACTAGCAGGATGCACCAAATTTGATAAAGATGTGCACTATTTTTGCTGGAACACATTGCACTCCAGCCATAGGGAGTAGTAAGGTGTCCAACGTTCCTAGCAAGTTGCATTAAATTTTTGCTAGCTCGCAGAGGATTTAATCATCACCAGAGTGGGGCTAGCAATGACATGCTTGCTGGAGACAGCTAACACAGAATTGTTAGCCTGATCTGTTTGTTTGTTTTTTCAGCTGATAGGCATGCTCATGTACAGAGATAGCAGGCTCCTTCCCTTGAAGGGAAGCCGGGCCACTGTCTCTAAAAATGGCGGTGACAAGAGGATGAAGAGAAGGAGGTGGCAGGACTAAGGAGGGAGGGAGTGGGGCAGTGGGAAATGGGGAGGTGGGTGGTAGAGGGGCTGGAGGCATTAGGTTCCCCTCCCCTAGACAGAAACCACAGACCATTTTGTCTTTCCAGGGTTTGTGGGTGGTTCAGGGTTCATGGATAGCAATGAATCACAAACTGCTCTGATTTGCCATTTTTTCTCTTTTTTGTGCCCATCTCTAGTTGTAACAATAATAAAGTAAACAGTTAGGTAGGCATCCTTCAGTCTCAAGAGCCTACAGTAATGTGCTCAGAATTGATGCTGTATGCAAAGCTGGAGTGTCCTCTCCAGAGCACAAGGCCTGGATAAAATAATACGGAGGCCAGACTGTTACCCGAGCAGCCAATCCCCCCTCTACATGTCACTGAAATAGTCCAATGAAAAGGCAAGAGCCAATATAATTGGTTCCAGCGATGTTGCAGGAGTTGCCAGAACATGAGTGTACATAGTCACGAACTGACTCTGGGACTCCGGCTCCAGGTTTTGCCTCAAGGTTGACTCCTGAAGCCTTTTGAATCACTGGATATAGCCACAAGGCAGTGGAGGTTTGAAATCTGAGTTTTCCTTCTCCTAGATGGGCTGCCTTCCGAGGCTGATTAGCCCCACCTACCCGGGAGTAAACAATTAGCTATAGGGTTTTGCCTATACATTAAAAATGCATACATTTCAATCATGTAGTTAGAGAAATGCATATGTATGTATGTATGTATGTATGTATGTATGTATGTATGTATGTATGTATGTATGTATGTATGTATGTATGTATGTATGTATGTATGTATGTATGTATGTATGTATGTATGTATGTATACAAACACAGAGTATTTTTAAAAATGCACATAAACTTCCTTTGATCCATAAGTGTGTGCATGCAAAATTTGTCCATGTCAAAAATGCACAAAAAAGTGTGTCTGTCTGGAAAACACGTGCACACGAATAGACCCGCTGAAATACACATGGAGGCATGCTGATAGCCATTCTAGTAGCCCTGTGTGGCTGGTTACCCACCTCACACAATGACAGCCAGCTGGCTTAAAGAAGAAGGTGGTAATGAAGCTTTTAGTTAAAGGTGAAGGTTCCCCTTGACAATTTGTCCACTTGTGTCCGACTCTAGGGCGTGGTGCTCATCTCCGTTTCCAACCCATAGAACCAGGGTTTGTCCGAAGACAATCTTCCATGGTCACTTGGCCAGCACAACTAGACACAGAACGCCGTTACCTTCCCACCGTGGTGGTACCTATTTATCTACTCGCATTTTGCATGCTTTCAAACTGCTAGGTTGACGGGAGCTGGGACAAGCGATGGGGGCTCACTCTGTCACGTGGATTTGATCTTATGACTGCAGGTCTTCTGACCTTGCAGCACAGAGGCTTCTGCAGTTTAACCTGTTACTAAACGTTCACTTAGGGGCCAAAAAGGACAAGAGGACCAACCCCATCTGGCTACCTGTCCCCATTTGTTCAGGTTACTTATTAGACACGTTGGTGCTTCTTATTTCTGGCAGCCACCATTCTCAGTATGGGCTCTCAGTCATATGCAAACGGCTGGCACAAAATGAAAGCCATCCCAGGTTCTCTGAACCGTAGCAAACTTGCCGGGAGAGCAAATAACCTCTGGTCTTCCAATGACATCCAGGAAGGCTACATGCAGAAATAGGTTTCTTTTCCACTGTCCTTCTCAGGCACTGGGAACAGAGTGAAAATGGTGGTGCTCTGGCCCCTTTGCTAGTACTTAGGCTCTGGCTAAGGACCAACCTTGCTAACTTCTGGCCTGGGCTATGCATACGATACTTTGCTGCATTGGGAGCATAAAGCTGTCTGCTCTGCTTTGCCAGCCACCTATGTTCTTTGATTCTATACAAGGAACCTTTTTGCATAACAATGCATCAGGCAAACAGAAAGTGGTTTTAATAGGCCATTTCTCTTTACTCACTTTCCTACCCTGGAGGTAAACATCTATTTGGCAGGCTGCTGCGATAGGTTCGTGATGTACAGCCGAAATGCTCTTGTTAGCAGCATGGCAGTGGTGCAGCTGTAATAACCTCCAGCACCCAGGCAAGAGAAGCAGTGGCGAGGACCGATTAACCATCATCAAACAAGCTAGTGGCATTGCCATGTCTGAACTCCAGAGGGCAATAGAAACACAGCATCTTGTGCAGTAGAGACTTGACTGACAGGAGATTTACCCTGCTCAAGGAAGCTTGTATTCATGTCCTGTGGTTTTGGGGAGTAGAGTTGCAGGGAATTTGTATAAGCAAAACAACAGTGCGGAAACCTTGCAAGCTGATGCGACTAATGGAGCAAGCAGTTGTTATTGCAGAACCCTGCTTCCTGGAAGCTCAATGCTTTAATAAACACACACCATGGAAGGGGATGTTGTTTGTTCATTCTACGGAAGATAACCAGAGAGGGAAAGACTCTGTGCAAGATGGCATTGTACAGAATAGCTGTCCTTTTGAATTCAGCTGCACAGATTCTTCACTTATTTTGGTATTCATTTCTAATCAGCCTACTTAACACAGCTGTGTAGAAAATCCCACAGCTACCAGTGGCGACTGGAGCCTAAGCATGTCTGTAGGGCCGGGTGGTCCATGGAGAGTAAAACTTAGATGAACATGAGGTGGGGCCAACTCATTCTGGTTCTACTGAGACAACTTCCATGCGTTTCAGAGTCAAGTTTTAAGACAACCCTCTTATGCTCCTTCAGTAGGGTTCCATCCTATTGTACTTGTTCCTCTGTTGAGAAAGAGGGTGGCCTACATTGCTTGTCAATCATTCCTTTCTTGTCTCACCACTGTCCACAAGCAACCTCAGTACCAATAAGGGTTGTCTGTGTGTCTGTTCATCTTTATAGGTTAACTCCATGAACTGGTTAGTAGTAAAAAGGTAGGCAGGTATGGCTTGGCCTGGAGGGCACTGATCTACCTGCCCAAATTGACTAGCCTCCCTTGCCACATACCTTACCTCACACAACATTCCCGTCATTCTAATGCTGCCTAATTCCCATTTATTCATTTGGTGGTGGCTGCTCTTTGCTTTTCCTCTGGCCTCACTTTTCTTTACCTCACTGACCCTCACTGCCACATAACCTAATTGGCTGCAGCAACCTGCATGGTTCTTTTTTCTTTTTAAGATGGACGTAGCAAAACGTAAACAAATTTGTAAGTTTTGGGCTTTTCCTTGTCAGTAACTAAAAAGCCCTTAGTGTGATTCTTGAGGGCGTGCCAGCTTGGTGCATGTATGCAAGCCCTTGAGTATCACAGCGGGAGGATCTCTACACATCTGTGAGGGACAAACCCAAACTTGCAAATCTGCTTAGAATCATAAAAGAATGGAGTAGGAAGGAGCCTATAAGGCCATTGAGTCCAACCCTCTGCCCAGTGCAGGAATCCAAATTAAAGCAGATCTGAGAGATGATTGTCCAGTTTTCTCTTCAGTGCCTCCAGCATCGGAGTGCTCACCAGCTCCTGAGGTAATTGATTCCATTCTCATACTGTTCTAACCATTAAGAGGTCTTTCCTGATATTCAACCTAAATCTGGCTTCCTGTAACTTGAGCCCATTATTATGCATCCTATACTCTGGGATGATCAAGAACAGATCCTTCCCCTCCTCTGTATGACAACCTTTCAAGTATTTGAAAAGTGCTATCATATCTCCCCTTAGTCTTCTTTTCTCCCAGGTAGACATGCCCAGTTCTTCTAGTCTTTCCACATAGTGCTTGGTTTCCAGTCCCCTCATCATCCTTGTTGCCCTCCTCTGAACTCGTCCCAGTTTGTTGCCATCCTTCTTAAAGTGTGGTGTACTTGAGATGAGGCCTAACCAGTTCAGAATAAATGGAGATGTGTGCCTCATGGGATTTAGGGATTATACTTCTATTAATGCAGCCTAAAATGGTATTTGCCACTGTTGGCTCATATTCAGCTTTTGATAATAATTCCAAGATCCTTCTTACTCGTAATATGACTGAACCAAGTATCCCCCATACTGTATCAGTGCATTTGATTCCCACCCACCACCCACCTGGGTGTAGGGCTTTGCACTTATCCCTGTTAAATTTTATTGAGCCCAGTACTCAAGCCCATCAAGATCTTTTTGAATTTTGTTCCCGTAATCCAAGGTATTAGCTATTCCACCCAACGGGTTATGTTATGCAACAGGATTTTAGTCACAGAGTCATGACACAGACCAGCAAGTGGGTAAGTAACATGCGGCCTATAAGATGTTGTAGGAGGGCAACCCCGTCGCCATAACTAGCATATCCCCTGGAGAAGAATGACAGCAGTTGCAATCTAAAAAACATTGGGAAGGCCATGAGTTCCCTCCTCCTTCCAAAGTTGCAATTTTCAAATCATATATGTTTACAGCAAGCTTCTTATTTCTGTAAGTTCTGGACTCCACGTTTTGTTTATATAATGATGGTCAAATTTAGCACAAGAAGCCGAAATGGAAGTTTATGAATTTCAGATTTATTTCAGCTGCACGGAGTGCACATTGCCCACATGTCATGTGATGTGCTTTTAATCAGGATCATTTATTCCCAGTGACTCATCCTGTGACTCACCGCTGTGCATCTGTGATCTTTCAGTTAAAAATTCTGTAACAGGATTAATTTGGACTAAGGGCTTAGCATTAAGATGTTAAACAAAGAATCGGCTGCGTCTTTGGCGTGGTTGCTGGGTAGAGCGCTCAGTTTTTCCAACTTGGATTTTTTGTGTTTTTGTTGGCAGTTCTGCTCATGCAATAATTGTGCTATTAACAATATTTGTGGGATAGGAGATGGCTTGTAACAAGGACAGCAGCTCAGGTGTATCTCATAGGACAGAAATAGAGCAGCAGGCATGTTTTCTTTCTTTCTTTCTTTCTTTCTTTCTTTCTTTCTTTCTTTCTTTCTTTCTTTCTTTCTTTCTTTCTTTCTTTCTTTCTTTCTTTCTTTCTTTCTTTCTTTCTTTCTTTCTTTCTTTCTTTCTCTGCCTCCCTCCCTCCCTTCCTCTGTCCCTTCCGTCCTTTGGGCTCTAAATCCCGGACTTTCATTCTGAGTGTTCCACCTGCCAGGCAGACATCTTAACTGTGCTCACCTGGGGGAAGGCTGGACTGGAAGGCGTCATGGGCCAGGATAGGTCAGGCTTCGGCCTACTTTCCTATTGGAAAATGAAGCCGATCTCAGTGCTTGCTAGGAACTCCAAGGAACCAGGCTTTTGTCTCTGTAGAGGGAAGGACTCTTTCTTTGTTACCTATTTCTCGCTAATGTTTCCTGAATCTCATGTGACATTTTAATCCCACTTTTCTTTGTTGGCAGTCTGGTTTCATGAGCCAAAGGCATTGCATCTGACCTTGTTTTTGAATGATTGGTTTCATCCTCAAGTTTTATGCTATCTTTGCCCACTGAATAATTCTAGAGAAGAGTTCATTTATTGGTCAAACAGATGTTTGGCACTTCAAAGCCCTACCTCCTCTGGCAGGCAATCACTTGGAGGCAGTAGCTTGTCTTCCCTGCCCCGCCTTCTCCAGGCACTACCACCCAGTGTCTGGCCACCCATCTCTACTAGAGAACCCAACAGATCATCTCGTTTGTAATGTTTTGTTGTTGTTTAGTCATTTAGTTGTGTCCGACTCTTTGTGACCCCATGGACAAGAGCACGTCAGGCCCTCCTGTCTTCCACTGCCTCCCGGAGTTTGGTCAAATTCATGTTGGATGCTTCAGTGACACTGTCCAACCATCTCTTACTCTGTTGTCCCCTTCTCCTCTTGCCTTCACACTTTCCCAAGATCAGGGTCTTTTCCAGGGAGTCTTCTCTTCTCATGAGATGGCCAAAGTACTGCAGCCTCAGCTTCAGGATCTGTCCTTCCACTGAGCTCTCTCTCTCTCTCTCTCTCTCTCGGCAACCCCAGCATCAGCCCGGCCAGCAGCCGCCTCAGCACCCAGCGGTGCTTCCTCCTCCTCCTCCTCCTCTTAGTCTTGCTTCAGCCACCTTGGGTCTGGAGGCTGGCTGAGCTTGCCTTGCAAAGTTTGCTCCATTCTCGTGGTGGAGGTAGCTGCTGCTGCTGAGTGCGCCTTTTTTGAGGGGGGTGCTCAGAGGAAGGTTGCAGGGCCTGTGTGTTTGTGTGTGTTTGTGTGTGCGCGTGTGCGCACGCGCATGTGTGCACATGTGCGCACCTGTGGGGAACCCACCCTGTTCTGTTTAAATTCATGGGTACCGATGGGGGCTTTTCTCATTTGGCAAGGCAATTCGATGAGGGTTTTAAATATTTTAATGTCTTGCCCTCCCCACCTGCTAGGCGGTCGCCAGCGCTCCCTCTCCTCTTCGTCCTACTGCTGCTGCTGCTGGTGGTAGTGAAGAAGGAGCCAGAGGGGGTTGTGACCAGCGATGAAGGCTTGTGAGCCCCTCCTCCTCCTCCTCGGAGCCCCAGCCAGACTAAGGAAACTCCTGGGTGGCTTCCTCGGGCTCTTGCTCCACTTGGTGAAAAATCTGATGTGGCTCAGCATCACCCAGACACTGCCTCCAGCAGCCCCCCAGGTAAATTGAGTTTGAGACCCCTGCTCAAGAGTCTCAAGGTCAGCAGCCACACTATCTCTGTGTATTCTTGCAACCTCTTCTTGAGGTCTTCTGCTTCTGTTAGGTCCCTACTATTTTTGTCCTTTATCATGTCCATCTTTGCACAAAATGTTCCTTTAATAGCTCCAATTTTCTTGAACAGATCTCTGGTTTTTCCCTTTCTGTTATTTTCCTGTATATCTTTGCATTGTTCATTTAAGAAGGCCCTCTTGTCTCTCCTTGCTATTCTTTGGAAGTCAGCACTCAATTTTCTGTAACTTTCCCTATCTCTCTTGCATTTTGTTTCCTTTCTCTTCTCTGCTATTTGTAAGGCCTCATTGGGCAGCCACTTTGCTTTCTTGCATTTCCTTTTCTTTGGGATAATTTTAGTTCCTGACGCCTGTCCAATGTTACGAGCCTCTATCCATAGTTCTTCAGGCACTCTGTCCACCAAATCTAGTTCCTAAATAAATAAAATAAATAAAATAAATAAAATAATAAAAATAAATAATAAATCTGTTCTTCACTTCCGCTGTGTATTCATAAGGGATTTGGTTTAGATTAGCCCAGTGGTTTTTCCTACTTTCTTCAGTTTAAGCTTGAGTTTTGCTATAAGAAGCTGATGATCAGAGTCACAATCAGCTCCAGGTCTTGTTTTTGCTGACTATATAGAGCTTCTCCGTCTTTGGCTGTAGAGAATATAATTGTAATGTTTTACTGGTGCAATAAACGTATTGCCGAGTCTCAGACTTTGTTTTCTTTGTTATGTACCTCTCCTTTCACTCTGTTGGCATGCCTCAAACATGTTTGATGTGGAATGCCTCACGTTTCCATTTCATAAAATGCGTATGGTTTACAGACTTTCTACATGACTGTGCAAATAGGGCAGGGAGTCTACATGTGGAAGTCCTGAACTTTTCTCCTGTCCTTGCCTGAGGACATGTCAGATGTTTGTACATAGAAATATCCTTCTCAGAAAAAGTGAGCTGTTTTATTCCTTGTGAGGTGTCCCTCTGATTCTTTGATAGACTGATTGGTGAGGCATAAGATGTGAATGGTTGAGAAGGACCACTGCTCGTATGTCACCATCCTCCAGAAAGAAACTGTGAGGGGCAAAGTCTACAGTTTAAATTTCATCACAGAGTGGCCTTACTGGCTCAGCGCTAGCCTTCTGTCCATGATCATGCTACTTTAAATCTCTGTTAAAACACGTATTACCGAAATCCTGACATCATTGGGGGTGGGTGACTTTTGTGATGCTCATGACTTGAGAACAGAGAACTGAGAGATTGAGCATGGTTCATGACAATCTGATTCGGTGTTCAGCAGCAGCAGCAGCTTTCAGAATGCCACAGGCCCTGCATGGATAGGGCAGAGCAGGGCCAGACAGGAAAGGGGAAGCAGCAAATTTGCTGGTCCTGGTAACTCAGAGGCAACCAACCAGCCCTGGCAAACAGCATTCCAACTGATCTCCTAGTCACAGCAAATCAGGATGCACTAAATACAACAGAAACGTACCTTTTGTGAGGACTTTTAACAATTACCCAATCCCCAGTAGCAATAGAACTAAGAGCTGCTTGAAAAGCCAGTGTTAACAGACTATTAGAGATGTTGCAAAAGGATGACATCTGGTATTATTTTTATCTGTCTAATCATTGCAATGATATAACTAGGATTTTCAACAAGTCAGAACCCAAAACGTACCTGAAAAAGGATTGTCACCGTTTTTACGTTGTGTTAATGTCATTGTTTATGTTCTTGGCCACTGGGAAAGGTTAGGTTAAAAAAATTCACTTCTTCAAAAAAACAACAACAAAAACAAAACAAAACCAAAACCCTCCTGTTTCTGAATGTGGGACATTGTGCTTTTGTATCCATGATTCAAAAGGCCAGGAAGCAGCCCAATATTGTTGCACAACATCATCTCCGCATTGCTGGCAGAAAAAAAGGATGGCAAGCATTACACAGCAAAAGGCAGCCTGAATGTTGACACCAATGGCAGCAGTCAAGATGGTCTACAGCAGGGGTTGTCAACCTCCGATCTGCAGCCCAGTGCCGGTCCGTGGGCTTGCCGGAACTGAGCTGCAGATATGGATCTCTGTGCCCCCGCACGCACGGGCAATGGGCATATCACACTCGTGAGGGAGTGTGTGTCTTGCGCTTATGGTGGCCATATCACGCTCATGCGGGAGTGCCCTACCCCCTAAATATGGAGCTCACTCCCCCCAGTTGGTCTGCAGCCCCAAAAAGGTTGGGGACGACTGGTCTACAGAATACTCTCTTGTGCTTATTACTATTCATAAAGTGACATCAGGGAAGGGAATTTTGTTACTCTGTTGTTGTTTTTTTGTTATTTGTTGTAAATTGCCCAGAGTGGCCTTGGCTTCCAGAGGGGTGGTATATAAATGAATGAATGAATGAATGAATGAATGAATGAATGAATGAATGAATGAATGAATGAATGAATGAATAAGGGAAAACCTCAGAAGCTGATGCCTTTTTTCATCAGCTTACTTCTCACCTGAAGACAAAACAATTGTCACAAAAATGGTGTGACATAGGAATCAAACCAAATTGGACCTATTCTTCTTGCACCTAAAAAGCAGTAGCCTTTGACAGAGAACAAGAAAGCTGCAGGTAGAAATGCTCTGGGGATCAGTTGGTTCGTATTGGCATGAACATGATTAATTATTAACATGATTAATAATTGCCAGCAAAAGGAGGGAACCAGGCCACCCTCAGAACAGAATGAATAACGGAAGTGATCCCCAGGTAGTCAGGCACTCAGATATCTGTCTTACATTCAAACACACAATCAGTCCTAAATGTAATACAGACTCAGTACGCTATCTAAAAGGGAAAAAAAAGCAAGAAATTTCTGGAACCAGAACAGTCTAAAAAGCAAAATAACACCTTCCTTTCTTTGCCATGCCTAGACATGGACGTGCTTCTTGGTCAACTGAATGGGAATAAATAGTGAGGTTGACATGAACTCTCCACAGGACTCACCAAGGAGAGTTTCCAGAAGAGGTTTTGGCTTTCTGTGGCATTTCAGCTGTCAATCTCCTTCTGCTTTGGCAGTACTGAAGCAAAGTTTAGTGACTTTTAGGCATGCTTTAACCTAAATGCAACTAGAAACTCCTTGAACTGTCCTGTATCTGCTCCAGTAATGCACAAATACTCCCACTTCACCCCATTTTGACATTAGTTTCTCAAGCCAGAGCATATCTCTATTTTTCTAAGTATAACAAAACATTTTCTCTCTATCTCTGAAGGAAGTGACACCTTGTGTTTCCCCCCATTTCTACAATTTCCCCTCGCTTTCCTTTGCATTTTCCCTGCAAATGAGTTGGCAGTGTGTCACCTATGAGGGATTCATGAAGTGTTCTCATGGATCTGTGAGAGCTGCGTGCTGTCAGTAATAATGATAGCAAAAACAGCAGCCATTTCACAAGGATGTCACCTGTAGCCCATGCGTGTGGCAAAATGTCATTCCTTCTTCATTTATATGCACCAGAACTGTATATAGCTGCTTTATATGGCATTCTTCTCATTTTACACTGAGTAAGTTTGGGTGAGAGATTGGCCCACTGAAACCAAGTAAGCTTTGTGACTAAGCTGGGAGTTGAATCTGGGTCTCCCTGTTTCAAATGTGACTCTAATACTGTACTGGCTCGCTCACATCAGTGGTTACTACATCAATGATGCTGAGACTGAAAAATATGGTAGAAAAACAAGGCAACAATTAATACAGTCTTTTAATGTGGAAAAAAATCTGTATTATTTTTCATAATTTGTAAATTTGCACACTGCAAAAAGGTTTCCCATAATATTTTGTATAACATGCAAATCAGTTTAGAAAACTGGAATATTGCAGTCTGACGCTAACTGTAGTTCTGCATCTAAGTGAACTCTAAAACAGACCTGCTTCTTTACCTCATTTGCCTAATTGTTTGGGTCTAACTTCTTATAGATACAACAGCTGTGCACATGGAAGATTCTTTATGACAACATCCAAAATGAGATGGGAAGTAGGGTAAGCTGATGCCTCTGCAATCAGAGAGCATGAGAATTGTGCCAACCCATACTTTGCATAAAGATATGCACATGAATTATCTATCCAGAGTTTATGCAGTTGAGAATTGTTTCCTCTGTACAGGTTGACGGTGGAAGTATAATACGGGTCACTTGATTCTGGAGACAATTTATTTGTATTTTCATAGGGACATGTAGCAGATTTTTGAAAGCTTGTTGCCCAGATACCAAAGAAAGTTTACAGAAAGTGATGACAGTAGAGTCTGCTTGTTTGCTTGTCAGTGTCTTCCTGGAAGTATCCATCTTGCTCTTTGCCATCTTCCATTCCTAGGGAGGTAAAGAGGACTCATGGAATGCCAGAAGAATCAAACAGGCTCTTTTGTCTGGAAATTCTAACCATGTAGCCAAGTCAGCTAAAATTGAGGAACAATGTGTGAGTTCCTTCAAAATGTCTATGTGTTTATGTGAGATTGATTTTTTGCATTAGGGTTGCAGCACTTAGCTAAGTCTTCTCTGATCCAGTGTTGTGCATTTAGGTTGGAGTATACAAGTCTCATCAAGGATGCGGGTGGTGCTGTGGGTTAAACCGCTGAACCACTGAGCTGTTGATTGAAAAGTCTGCAATTTGAATCCGGGCAACACGGTGAGCTCCCATAGCTTCTCCCAGCTCCTGCCAACCTAGAAGTTCAAAAGCATGTAAATGCAATTAGATGAATAGGTACCACCTCAGTGGGAAGGTAACAGCATTCTTCATCTAGTCATGCTGGCCATGTGACCACGGAAAGTGTACACAGACAAAGACTGGCTCTTTGGCTTACAAAAGGGGATGAGCACTGGGCTCCTAGAGTTGGACATGACTAGACTTAATTGTCAACCCTGAGTGCTCACTGGAAGGACAGAGCCTGAAGCTGAGGCTCCAATACTTTGGCCATCTCATGAGAAGAGAAGACTCCCTAGAAAAGACCTTGATGTTGGGAAAGTGTGAAGGCAAGAGGAGAAGGGGACGACAGAGGATGAGATGGTTGGACAGTGTCATCCAAGCGACCAACATGAATTTGACCCAACTCCCAGAGGCAGTGGAAGACAGGAGGGCCTGGCCTGCTCTGGTCCATGGGGCCATTAAGAGTCTGACATGACTTAACAACTAAACAACAACAGACTTAATTGTCGAGAGGAACCTTTACCTACAAGTCTCATCATCCTCTGGAGGCATGGCTAATAATAACTTAATTGGTTGGATTGAAAAAAAAACCTTGGGGTCCATGAAAAGGGCATTCAGCTCCTTTTAAATCTATTGGATTAGTTTATTAGAGGAAGTGGACTCTTCAGGGGTGGCACATCTGCTTTGGAGCTGATTCATTAGGGAGATTTGCCTGATGCCACTGGACGTTTAGCTGGCAATCTTATTTTCTTCAGCAGATAATTAATGAAATCATAAACTTTTATGTCAATTATTTTATGATGGTTGTTCTGGGTTTTTCGGGCTCTTTGGCCGTGTTCTGAAGGTTGTTCTTCCTAACGTTTTGCCAGTCTCTGTGGCCGGCATCTTCAGAGGACAGCACTCTGTGATTTTATGATAATTTATATTTCTTAATTTAGATCTGTTTTGATGGGATATTCTTCATAGAAACTATTATAAACTGGAAATTGATTTATAAACTGGAAGCTGATTTGTGGATTTTCATAAAGGAAAGAACAGACTCTTCCTGAATCGTCAGAATCCTGTCATGCAACACTACCCCTGCAACCGGAATGATGTCACAGATTGCCACTGATTAAAGAATTCCTTTTCTGATTTTGGGGTGTGCACAGCTTGCATAAGATGAGACAAAAAGAATGCTCCCTGAAACTAAAAAAAGGAAGTCTTTAGTCAGTAGCAATTTGTGAGTGACCATATTAGCACTCGCCCCACACGCATACATGAAGTAGAACTGCCACTCTCATTATGTGTGCATCTGTTCCATTTAGAAGGAATATGATCAGGTACAAAGTGTGTCAATTATTTGTATGAGAGACACCCTAACAGGCAAAGCAGAAGGTCTTCCTGGCTCTAGTTGCAACCCATTCTTGTATAAAAAGCTGACCACACGGCCTTCAGATAACTTGATTCACACTGACTGCAGAAACAAGATGGCCTTATTGGCCTTTAAAGCATTTAGTTCCTTTGAGTGCCTTCCTTCCTCTCCCTGTGGCGTTCTATTCTGTTTTGAAATAAAGGTAAAAGAACAGGCAACCAAGAGAGAAACACATGTAAAAATACAGCAGTGTTGATAAAAAACACAAATATAAAAACCCCTTACACTCTACAGTTCTCAGTAGTGATGTGTGTGGAAACCTGATCTGGTGCAAGTTTCAAGCCAGCATTGTAGATAAGTCTGATCTGGTGCAGTTTTGGGTTCCCTCTGATCAGGTCTGGCTTATGGATCTATATTGATATTCAGATTTCCAAATCTCTAGCGCTCCAGTTCTCTGAAGTAGGGACACTTGAGTGGCTATAACTTGGGTCCCCCATCCCATATATCATCATAAGAGGTTGCAAGATGGAAGCTCAGCTTAACAGGAAGGGAGGAGTCCTGATTAAGTAGCAGCTGTGAGTTCTGGGAGAACTCAAAGCAGATGGATCCACACATATATACTGGATTTTAAAAAAGCCAATTTTCATGAACTCAGAACAAGGATACGTAAGGTCCTAAGCAGGAGATCCTAACAAGGAAAGGAGTCCAAGAAGGGTGGGAGGTTCTCGAAAAGGAAATTCTCAAGGCACAACTACAAACAATTCCAACAAGACAAAAAGGTGGGAAACAGAAAAAAAAGAAGTCAGTGTGGCTTCACAAAAAGCTCAGCCAGGACGTGAAAACAAAACAAAACAAAAGTACACATATAGGAAGTGGAAGGAAGGCCAGGCCACATAGGAAGAGTAAAGAAGCAAAGAATTGCAGGTATGACATCAGGAGAACGAAAGCTGATAATGAGCTGAGGCTAGCTAGAGACACCAAAAACAAAAAGCATTCTTCAGGTAGCTGCGTAGTAAAAGACACAAAAAAGAAACAGTGGCTCAGCTACTCAATGGAGATGGAAAAATTAAAAAATAAGAAAAAGAAAAGGCAGAAGTGCTCAACTCCTATTTTAACTCAGTATTTTTCCGAAGGATAGACTATGACTCTCAAGACAAATGTGAAGTGAAGGTGGAGGGAATAAGGTTGCAATGGGAAATTGATAAACAAATAGCCAAGGAATACCTTATTACCTTGAATGTGTTCAGATCTCAGGCACCAGCTCAACTGCATCCAAGAGTGCTGAAGGACTTGGCTGAAGAATTCTCACAACTGCTTTCTGCTATTTTCTTGAAATCATGGGAAACGGCTGAGGTGATCTAGATAGGCTTGAGCCCTGGGCGGAAAACAACAAAATGAAATTCAACAGGGATATATGCAAAGTACTGCACCTTGGGAAAAATAAACCAAACACACAGTTACAAGATGAGGAATACTGGCTCAGCAATATTACAAGCAAGAAGGATCTTGGAATCATCATAGATCTCAAGCTAAATATGGGCCAACAGTGTGATGTGGCGACAAAAAAGGCAAATACTATTTTAGACTGTATTAACAGATGTATAGTCTCCAAATCCCGTAAGGTACTAGTTCCCCTCTATTCAGCACTGGTTAGGATTTACAGTATCTTGAGTATTGTGTCCAGTTCTGGATACCACAAGAAGAATGTTGGGAAATTGGAACAAGTTCAGAGGAGGGCAACAAGGATGATCAGGGGTCTGGAAACCAAGCTCTATGAAGAAAGATTGGAAGAACTGGGCATGTAGAGCCTTGAGAAAAGAAGATTGATGGGAGATATGATAGCACTTTTCAATTTCTTGAAAACCTGTCATACAGAATAGGGGCAGAATTTGTTCTTTATCATCCCAGAGTGCAGGACACATAATAATGGGCTCAAGCTTCAGGAAGCCAGATTCGGGCTGAATATCAGGTAATTGTCAATTATAGCAATGGAACCAATTACCTCGAGAGGTGGTGAGTGCTCCAACACTGGAGGCATTCACGACAAACTTAGACAGCCACCTGGCAGATGTCCTTGATTTGTATTTCTGCATTGAGAAGGGGGTTGGACTCAATGGCCTTATAGGCCCCTTCCAACTTCATTATTCTATGATTCCATGATTTTATTTCTTAAAAAGTCCTAGTGCCCGGAGAGCCTTCTTCTTAGGCAGAAGTAATGCTATGTCCTTCAAGGTATTACATGGAAAATTTAGAGGAATTCCTACTGAAGAGAGAAACTGCATTTGTCTACTTGGTGGAGAGGAATCCCTCCAGCATAATATTATTATTATTATTATTATTATTATTATTATTATTATTATTATTATTATTATTATTATTATTATTATTATTATTATTATTATTATTATTATTATTATTATTATTATTATTATTATCTATCTATCTATCTATCTATCTATCTATCTATCTATCTATCTATCTATCTATCTATCTATCTATCTATCTATTTATTTATTTATTTATACCCCACCTATCTGGACCAATGGACCACTCTAGGCGGATAATATGATTTTGTAATACTGCTTTTATAAGGACCTTCACTCTGGTTCCTTGGAGAGGCTCCTCAAAAATAGGGAGGGCTAGACTGAGCTGGAGAAAATAAGGTATATTCTTTCAGGCATTAATATTGATGTTTCAAAGAAGCGGCAATTTTCTTGACATTGATTATCCAGAAAAGACGGATGCTAGCCGAATTGAGTTAACTGGGTCCTATTTGATCATTAGCCCTACACTTGTTTATGTATCCTCTACCGTAAATTTTGACTAGCTGGATTTTATTTGTCTATTGGTTCTCCATTTACCATTGTGTTTTATTTTGTTCTGCTAATAAAGATATGATGATGGTGATGATGATAAAAGACAGACAGACACACACAGAGAAAAAAACACACTCACCAGAGGGGTGGAGCTTATTCAGAGATCGGAAGGAACAGTTGGTTAGTGCTGGATCGATTGACAGTCACTCCAAACTACAGGCAGCATGCAAGGTTGTAAAAACTGCAACACAAATTCAGGGGCAAGTCGCCTTCTAAAATTGTTTATTTTCCTCATTTCCCCTTTTTCTTTTCAATTGGTGAACCCCATCTCCTCTGGAACTGCTGTCTTCATGTGAATGGCCATGAGTCTGTCAAGGAGATGGTCAAGGCAGTATGTGCGTAAGAATCCCAATTTCCTCTCTAAGCATATTCATGAAACTACATTTTATAAGGTAGGAGGAGGGGAACTAGAGCTCTTTAGGCCACTGGTCCCCAACCTTGGGCCTCCAGATGTTCTTGGACTGCAACTCCCAGAAGCCTTCGCTGCCACCTCTGCTGGCCAGGATTTCTGGGAGTTGAAGTCCAAGAACATCTGGAGGCCCAAAGTTGGGGACCACTGCTTTAGGCAGTAGTTTCTCCCTGTAGCCAATATCCATTGTAACTGTGGTAAATTTGTTTTGACTACTTTCAGGTGGAAGACTCCAACCCAGGCAAGATAGAATCCATGTGTCAGATGGAAGATTAAAAAGCTCAAAACCCACAAGGAAGAAATAAGGAAGTGGTGATGGGAAATCTCCTATCATATCCAAATGGAAGACTAGTCACTCCCAGCTCAGAGAAGGTTGTAAACAGCTATTGCAGTTACATATACATGCAATCCTAATGTCAGTCAAGACATCCTATCCTAGCTACCTCTGAAGCAAAATGAGCATGTGGCATACAGGATGATATAAAGCCCAAGTAATCTCACACAGAGACCTTTTCATGCTTAAGTGACTGGAAAGTGCTGGAGACATGTTTTCCTTGCAGTGGGAGATGAAAATGTCAATTTGTGAAGCCCAGGTCTCTCTATCTCTCTCTGGTTTTTGGTCACCTTACACCATTGCAGTGTCTTCCTTATGTAGTATTGTGGAGTCTTCCTGCTTGCCTTTTTAGTTGCTCTTTCTTGTTCGCTGCTTTCTTGCACTGCTTCTTATTTCTTAAATCTCCCGAAGCTTCATTTCCTCAGCACAATCTATGTCAGTCCCTCTGCACACAAACCCAGCCAAGGTTGTCTGCTTCAGTTTGTTCTATGCCAAGGTTGATATAACTAGCTCTGGCTTAAAGCAGCATTCAGAATTTGACTGAAGCCAGTTCACATCCTAATGCAGGGTTCACCTTCCTGGGGTTTGAAGATCAAGGAGCCCCTGGCTTTGTTTGCAACCACTTTACCCTAGAGAAAGAAGCAGTTCAAACCAATTGAATTTTTAAAAATCAACATATCATTTTTGTCATTGGATTACTCTGCTGATTTGCCCAGTCTATAAGGAAAGCAAGTAACTGCTACTAAAGCAGCTATTAAGTCCGCTTCACAGAGAGCATGCATACTAACTCTTTTACATTTGGGTCTGTATAGTATAGATATAGAATTGCCAAGTCTCAGGTGTCGGCACAAGTCCCAGTCAATCATTATTCTCCATATCTTCAGGTTTACCAGCAGGGGAAGAAACCTCACTGGAGCAGCACTGGAGGAGGTTTGTATGTGTGTGGTGGCTTTCAAGCCTGGGCATCTTTCTGCATCCAGCGTCATGATGGGTGAAAGGGCATGTCCTCACTGCCTCTCTTCCTTGGTGCTGATTGTTGGTGCACTGAGCCTGGGCCCATTGTGCAATCCAGAACAAGTCATGAAGTGGAGGACCAGCATCAGAACTCATGAGCTTTCCTGTTTCGTAAGCGTGGGCAGCAGTGGCCCAAAGACTGATTTAAAAAACAAAACAAAATGCCTTTGCCTCTCAACCATTACTTGCCCTGCCTCTGTGATATTACAAAAGTCCACCCCATGGCACCACATGTTTTACTCACAGTCTCAGCATTTGTTCCTGAGATCTCAGGAAATGGTGTGTTGCTGACTTGGCAGCCTTGGGATTTGAAGTGGGGATTGTGGCGTTCACCCTTGCGACACCTGCGTGTTTTGCCCCCACAAAGGCTCACGTCATGTTTTCCTCTCACTGCCACCAGTGGATCACCTCAATCCACAATATAAAAGACATTTGTCAGAACACTTGTCTTGTGAATACAAACAGAACCTATTTATTGAAGTGAAGCAGATTTAATTATAACAGAAGTTCTTCAGATAAACATTGTACACAAGCAAATCACTAACAGTTCCCTCAGTACATACTTTTCTCTTGCTATATCATTATCACCTTCTCTACCTATTTTCTTAACCAGCTTTATCTCTCAGTATTTTTCCCCCTCTCTCTGACTAACCAGCCCTTATCTCTTTCTGGATTTCATCCCAATCTCTATCTGACTCCTCCTTCTCCTGCCAAGCCTCATGTAGCTGATGACTCCACCTCTCCAAGGCTCTTGCAAGTCAGCTCATGACTATGTATGGCATGAGTGACATGGGGCGATCGTCACAGGGATACCAACCAACCAACCAACCAACCAACCAACCAACCAACCAACCAACCAACCAACCAACCAACCAACCAACCAACCAACCAACCAACCAACCAACCAACCAACTTTAATAAGTCAAAGACCAATATCCAAATACACAAATAAAACAATCCACAGAATACTATATTTTCCTATATAAAACGTATGTGTAAGAGCTAAAAATAATCTAACAGAAGTGATAAGTGATATTTGTCAATTTCCTAACTGATCAGAAATGAAACAAGGGAAGCTGATGTGGTGCTCAAATCAAATCAGCCGACTATTGTTTCAAAGTGTCAGTTTAAAAAGCTGAATTATTTTAAAATTAAATAGTCAATAAAGTGAATGAAAAAATTAAAAACACACACTAGGTGCTAGCAAGTCTCAGTTGGAAAATAAAGTAATTATCACTGAATGAGAGTATGGTGGTGTTATTGTGCTGGCAGAGTAAACAAACAGTTAACTGATGAAAAAATACCTGATACCACTTTGTGAATGTGTGATAGCAAGCAAGGAAAAATCCAAGAAGCCGAATCCTTCTTTCATCTGTTAACCACTTCTCAGCCAAACATGAAGCAATAGTCAGGGCTGCTTTAAGGTTGAATGGTAGTGAGCAGAAGAGGGTATTCTGTAGACCAGTGGTCAGGGAACAGGGGTAAATTACCCAAAATGGGGGTAAAAATGAAAATCCTGGGGGTAATGAGGACGGTTGTGGCAGTGCGACCATCCTCATTGCCTCCAGGCATTTTATTTCCGACGATACTGTATGTAGGCAGGCATTCCATTGTGGGGAGAGTGAGTCCCGGCGAGGAACTGCACAGGGCACCTGCCTGCCCCCCTCGCCTCCAAAGTGGGGAGGGTAGGTGGACTGGGCCAGCTGGACTCTTTGCCTGGTGGAGCCGTGGCTGGGGCTCTCCTTCCTGCCTGCACCCGCCGCGCTGGTGAGGAGGGCCCCTTCCCACCCCACCTCAACTGAGCTCATGGCTAGTGGACCTGCCAGCCCTGCAGTGTCCACCTCCCCTCGCCAAGGAAGCAATTTCCTGCTGGTGTGGCGGCTCCAGACTGGCTGCTCAGGTGGCGGCTGCAGGTCCCAGGCAAGCACAGAGGCGGGGAAGGGGGTTGGCTGCTGGGCGGTGCTGGGAGGGGGCGGAGTAATGTTGGCGTATATAATTTTTTTTGGGGGGGGTAAAAGTTAAAAAAGTTCCCTGACCCCTGCTGTAGACCATCTTGACTGCTGCCATTGGTGTTGTCAACATTCAGGCTGCCCTTTGCTATGTAAAGGTTGTCATACGTTTTCTGCTGGCAACGTAGGCACAATATTGTGCAGCAATATTAGCCATTTCCTGGCATTTTGAATCATGGATATAGAAGCACAATATCCCATATTCATAAACTGGAGGGTTTTTTTTTGAAGATTTGACTACTATAATACACTCAAAACAAAAGCAAATTTATTTCAAGAACCAATGAAAAACCCATGCTCTCCTTGAAATCACAGTCATGAAACCCTGGGGGACCATGTACATTCTGTTGACAGTTGTAGGAGAAGAGAAGAGTGTGAACTTGCTAGAAATTGCTTTTTGCATTGCTTTCATTTTCAGTAGGGTGGGTGGGTGAGCACTAAAGTATTTTTCTTCTTTTCTTTTAGGCAAATGGAGATCTAATTTTGCAATATACTTTAACTCCAATTAATTTAAACCCCGTGTACATGAATGTCTCAAACATATTTTGAGTCTCTTGCTTGGGATTTGAGTGGGAGGGGTCACATTAACATTAGAAATACAGTAAGACCTAAGTGATTTCCACTCTCCTGTTTTATTTTACTTTTTTTATGCCATCTGCTGCCTTTAATTTTTGCAGCACTACATCTATTTCAATTCTTAATGTGCCTGCCTGTGTTCCAGACAGGGTGGGTGGCAAACACAACGCGGCAATGAGGTACTCTACCTCCTGCGAAAGTGAATATACTAAACAGGGGTATCCCTTCTCCCTTTCACAAACAGTTTGGTTGAGTAAATTTGAGAAGACTGCACAATTTCTAATGTGGAGGGAAGGAAGGACAGAAGGAAAAATAGAATGAATGAATGAAACTCATGAGAGCTTTACCTGCACACTAGAGCCTGAGCAGTAGCCAATGACATTGTCACCACCACCACCATCCCAGGACCAAGCCCTTATTTTCCATTTGCATTTTTTAACTTGTTGTTGTTGTTTAGTTGTTAAGTCGTGTCCGACTCTTCATGACCCCATGAACCAGATCACGCCAGGCCCTCTTGTCTTCCACTGCCGGAGTTTGGTCAAATTCATGTTGGTAGCTTTGGTGACACTGTCCAACCATCTCATCTTCTATTTTTTTTTACTACTTGGACCCAAATAAATACATATAAATACTTTCAAATATTCAGATATAAACTGAAGTAGCGTGTCTACAAATCAGCCCAACACAAATGGGCTGCGATTTGTAAGACAAATAATTCAGATCAGATCAAAGTGGATGATATTCACCCACCCCTTAGTCTACTTCTCTTGATTATCCTTTGTTAAATCCCCATATCACGAAGGTTCCTATGTTTTCTTGGTGGATGGTATTCTCTAGAACCATGAGTCTTGTACAAATACAAAGGTCCACAAATAAACTTTTTAGAGAAACCAAATAAAAATTAGATTTTTCCAAGCAGTACCCTATAGGTTGTTCACTTCCCAAAACGTTAACATATTGGCTCAAGTCACAGCACCCTCAAAACAAGGACTTCCGTGGAAGCTGAGCACGTTTATGAGGAAAAGCCAGCTTATTCCAACAGGAACTCATCCCAACCGCATTTAGCTTGCTTTTGTTTTGTAACGGGTCATTTGGGAGATAAGATGGCTATATTTGCCTGTCTTATGTCTCAGGCATATAATACTGGACATGTGACTCATTTTTTAAAAAGTTGTGTCCAAGCAGCAGCAGCAGATGGTGATGATAATCCTGAAACCAACAAATTGTCATGAGACAATATAATAGGTGAACAAAAATCTACAGTGAAATTTTACATCCTGAATGTTTTTTTTTTTTCCGTTTGGAATAGAAGAATATTCAGCATTACCTCCATTAAGGCCATAATCTTACACCCCCTTACCTTGGACTAAACCTTGTTGAAATCAATGGGACTTCTTTCTTCCATAAATATGACATCCAGGGGTAGCGCTGGGCTGATCTGTAAAATGGAAAAGCTCAATTAGTTTTGGATTGAAAGTTTATAGTGGCACAAAATGCAACATACATTTCAATCCTCTGCAGGAGATCAATGATGATTGCTTTCTTCCCTCTTGATAGAACATCCAAACATTTATCATCCAAAATTATCATACAAATGTATTCATTTAATCTCTCCTGCTTTAGTTTTTTTCCTTATTTTTTCCCTGCTAATTAAGGATGTATCTTTTTATCTTTTTTTAGTGTGGTGCTTGTATAAGTTACCCTGTTCTATCTGCTTCTTTATAGAGAATTTTATTCAAAATCCCCCCTCCAAATGGCTTTCCATTGTGAATCAAATCTTTTAGTTAAAAAGGAGGCATGTCAGTATCGAAAATAATTAATATAAATGGCATAGTGCTTAGCAGGAAATTACCAATGTGCAATTAACAAAATGTCAGTGATTTTTAAAAAGAAGACAGCAATACAATATCTCATTTCTCCCCACCTCCTTTCCCTTTCTCAAGTGTACAACAATTCAGAATAAGATCTTCATGTCAGAGAAGAAAAACAAACAGATCTACATAGATTATCATGCCTCCCCCCAAACACATGTAAAATCCTCATGTTGTTTGAGCAGTATGTTTCTGTTTGATGGACAAAGTTCTATAGATAGAATAGTCAGTTGTTCAATTGTTGGAATTTATGGCGCTCTCTTGTGTAATACAATAATTTGTGCACATGTTGTTTTTGCTATGCTCTGTCAAGTCAGAAATGACTTGTAGTGACACTGATAGGGCTTTCATGGTAAGTAAGACATTTAAGGAGTGGTTTTCCAGTTCTAATCCCCCAGTGAGTTTTCATGGCTGAGTGGGGATTTGAACCCTCTTCTCCAGAGTCATGGTCCATCACTATGTCCCCTACACCACAATGTTTCATATAGAATTTGTACAATTAGGATTCCTTATCCTATCAAATCAGAAATGGGATTTCTTTCCAGTCATCTTTCAAAAATCCAGTATGAGAGTCCAAAGGGACAAAATGGACAGAAGTAGAGTAAGTAACCATAACCATAAATCAAAAGAAAGTGCCAAATTTGCCAGAGTTTGGATCTATCACAATCCTGTCTTAATGTACAAGAATACACAAGCTATAAAATGGTATCTGTAAGGTTACAATGCATGATAGAAATATATTGGGGGGGAAATGATATTCCATGAACTCGGAATGGTATGTTTAATGTGAAGAGATGTAGTATATCATCTTATTCTGCTCATGAACTCTCCTGGTGTACCTCGAGGCAGGGTTTCATCATGGCGAGAACCAATCAGGTCTCAGGCAAGCTTCTGAAACTGACTGGGACCCCTCAGTTCTCCCCCCCCTCAAATGGGGAGGGAGGATGCAGCTAGGAGAAGTTACAACTGAAGCAGCAGAGATGACAAAAGGGGCAAACGGGATCGATGAAGGCTGGTTCGCCTCTCCAAAGTTGCATCTAAGTGCACTGACTGAGGAGGAAGCCATCTTGGCAAAGAGCTGGGAACACCCCAAACAGAGAGTGAGAGAGTGCAAAAGCATGCTGGAAATATCTCAACCAGAGACTCTAAGTAGGTTAAAATATTTGTTCATGTAAGGAAAATCTTCATGAACCCAAATAACTACACAGAAAAGAGATAGATGTAAAGAGTCAGCAAAATGGACTTTACGTTTTTAAAAAATCTTACCGTCACAGTTAAAGCTAGCCCCCTGCCCCCCCCCAGCTTGGATTGGGAGAAGAAGAGGAGAGAAGAGTAAAAGGGAGAAGGGGGAGAAAACTACCTTGTCATCAAAGTAGAGCAATCTAAGATAAAAGCCTCGCTCCAGTAACTATCTGAAATATCGATATCAAATCCTATTTACTTCAAAGCGTTGCGGACCCTTTAAATTTTTATTGTTGTGACTTGTCGACTGTGAGAACTTTCTATCCGGAGGGAAGCTCTTGGATCGGATATATAAATAAGACAGAGAAAGAAAAGTAAGGTTACAGCAATATCTGTTGACAGAAGATTTAAATAGCGCTCCTTAAAGAAAAAGAAAACAGCTGCTGACAGAAGAGTTAAACAGAATTCCTTATTTACTTAACTTAAGAAGAAGGGAAAAAATCAATATGGCGACAAAAAGTGGAAAAAAGAGAACTCAAGGAGGATCACCAACACAGGAACAGAATCTCAGTGGGATATTGGGGCACTCATTTAAGGACTGGCAATAGAGTATTCAAGAGATGCTATGAACAGGGCTACAGCAACTACAAGGAGGGATGGCTCAGCTATGTGTACAAATGAAACAGGGATGCAAATCACTGATATTAAAAATCAAATTACAGAAAATTAAAAAAATAGTCAGAATAGATGGGACATCAAAAAAAATGGAAGAATGACTGAAGACGTTGAATATAGAGATGGGAGAGCTAAAACAGGAAAGCAAGCAAGATAAAATTACTCTGTTAAATCTACAAATGGAAAGAGCCAATGCCATACTTAGATTCCAGAATCTACCAGAACAAAAAGAAGCCACCTAGAGTGGTCGTAATGACCAGATAGGTGGGGTATAAATAAATAAATAAACAAATAAACAAACAAACAAACAAACAAACAAACAAACAAATAAATAAATAAATAAATAAATAAGACATAGTGCAAGTAATTACTACTTATTAGCATCGCTCATGGAGATGTGATCAGAGGATGTTCAACAAAATATCGACACAGTATGAAGAATTAATACAGCATATACCAGGAATAAAAATCTCCCCAGAGAAATTCATATTAAATTTAGGAGAAAGATTTTTTGAGATAAAGTTCTAAGAAATATACAAGGCAGGGAACTTAACAGAAAATATAAAGAAATTAAAATCTTGAAGCATATTCAGTGGCAAATAAGACAGAAAAAGAAACAATATGTGGAGCTGGCATCCCTCTTGAGAACAAACTAAATTATGTGGTGGGTGCCTGACAGTGTCCTCTTTGGATTCCAGGAGCAGAGTTATTATATCAACTCAAAACTGAAGTCAGAATATTTTATGAAATCAAAGGAGAAGTGGATGGGCAGAAAAGGGAGAAAAAAGCAGGTGAAAATGAGAAGAGGAGAAATCAAGTGGACCATCAGGATCAGAGGCAGAAAGAAAGTGAATTAGAGCAGAAGAGCAAGTGAAAAGCCCTAAAGGAAAGTGCATTATAGAAACAAGAGGATCCAGAAGGTGGAAAGAAAGCCTCAACAATGAAAATGGACTAAATGAATAAAATGGATAAAGACTGTGCAATATAATGGGTATAAAATGGTAGAAGAATATTTATGTTTAAAATTCAGTAACTATTAAAGAAAATGCAGATAAGATGTTTTATAGAGGATACAGTGGTACCTCGACATACGAACTTAATCTGTATTGGAACGGTGTCCGTAAGTTGAAATGTTTGTAAGTCGAAGCACCATTTCCCATTGAAATGCATGGGAACTGAATCAATCTGTTCCAGAATTTCAAAAAAATACGAAAACAAAAATAAAAATAAACAGAGCAAGTCCCATGCTGGGACTGAAAAAAAATATTACAAATCCAAAAACATAACACAGAAACATAGCACCCCCCAGTCCAAACCTACCCTCCAAAACCCACCCAGAACAGTTTTTAAAAAAGCCTCTGAAGTCTCCCGGTGCTCTGCTCCCTCCGCCGTGGCCAGGGATGAGTGCCCAAGCATCCAGCCAGCTCAAGCCTCCCGGCGCTCCGCTGCCTCCGCTGCAGCCAGGGGCGAGTGGCCAAGTGCCCAGCCAGCTCAATCTTCCCAGTGCTCTGCTGCCTCTGATCGTGGTGGTGGGGGAGCCCTAGGAGGTCTCAGATGGCAGCAGGGAAGCTCGCAGGGCTTACCTGCTGCCATTAGAGACCTCCAGGGGGTCCTCTGCCACTGCGATCGGCACCATCAGGCTTTCTCGGGGATTAGACCGGGCCTACCGGGGGAAGCCCTCAGGAGGGCTTCCCCTGGTAGGCCCAGTCTACCCCCTGCGAAAGCCTGGTAGACCGGGCCTACCAGGGGACAGCTTCCCCAGGTAGGTCCGGTCTACCAGGCTTTACCAGGGGTATACCAGGCCTACCAGGGGAAGCCCCCCTGAGGGCTTCCCCCAGTAGGCCCAGTTTACCCCACGGGAAAGCCTGAAGGTGCTGATCGCAGTGGCAGAGGACCCCCAGAAGGTCTTTCATTGTGGTGGGGGAGCCCTGGGAGCTTCCCTGCCGCCATCAGAGACCTCCCCCCCGGGAGTCCCTTTTCCTAACTGTTGGGGAGAAAGAGCATCCTCTTTGCCACCAACGGTTTGAATGGAATGAAAAAAGGCAGGGGAAATTCGAATTTCCCACCCTTTCCCCCTGCCTTTTTTTTGTTCATAGGTCAAGGCTCCGTTCGCAAGTCGATGGAGATTTTTGTGACCAGAGCCTTCTCTCGAATTCCTTGTCCCCCTTCCCCTCCCTCCCTCTTTTAATTTCTTTCTGCCTTGCTTATGAAAAATAAATTGGTTGGTGCTAATAAGTTCATATACATGGCAGTGGGGAAGGGGGCAACATAAACCAAATGAGCTTTCAAATGTTCCACTGGCAGCTAGGATGAAGGACAAGTGGCCCTGATGCCACAGCCATTGTCTAATCTCTGTGGGATCCTTTTCCACAGAAGAAGACCCAGGTCTCCATATAGAGTCGAATCAGTGTAGGGTCTGAGACTGTGCCCAATGGAGTATATTTTTGGCTGTGTCAGAAATTTCCTATAGTACCCTGAAATTTCCTATAGTACCCTCACTCTGATGAGGAACTTTAGGAAATTTGAACTAGCCGGCAGCTCACAGTTATCCCTTGCTCGGTTTATAGACTTAATATTGAGTACAGGCAACTGGCTCGTCCCAGTGCACAACCTGTGACACCATCGCTGGAGCTTTGCAGCCTGCTTGGACCTTGAGCAATCACTCATGGATACTGGATGTCACTGCTGACACTGATTGACAGATATATTTTTTCCCCATGGTCTTTTGATATTTATACAGATGTCTGCAGATCTTTCTACTTTTTGCTTGGAACATATCTCTGCTTTTGTTGGCATCAGAATCTATGGAGAGATGACTAAAGGATGCAAAGCCTACTCTGAGTTCAACATGTCTTCATTAATCAACTTGTGAGGACAGCTCTGTGTTTTTGCCAGCTCTTGGCAAGGGTGGAAGCTTCACAGTTCTATCTACTGCCAATGCAGTTGGATTTGGGCGGCAGCGTGGCAGAGTCTCAGAACAAAATGGATTATATTAATGAATGTATTCTTACAGGCTGCCACATTGCATGGAAGCTCCTTGGAGCAACAGGTAAATTCTGAATATACCACGTGGTATTTCCGCTTTTTTGCTTCAAGTGCTATTTGAATGTTAGCAACATCTATATGTTAGCAAACAAAACATTGGCTGCAATTCTTGAGACTTAGGCTGTTCATGCATTATGATTTTTACAGAGGAAGAAGCCAGCAGAGTACAGAATTACTTCAGTACTCAAGCCTGTTTAGCTGTGGTACTAGAGTGCTTATGCTTGGCTCTAAGGAAGGAAATGCATCACTGAAAAGGGCATAAAACTGGATACTAATTTGCACAGCATTTGCACCTGCCGATGTATAATATGAATGCAATAACTCATTATGACGGGGAAGCCTTGAGAAAAGGTAACTTGTGTGGTGGGTCAGTCTGCTGCCGTGTGGTTTCCGGTGGGCAGCTTCAAGGCCTGTGGTTTCCCTCCTTTAATATTAGATTAGGACAAAAGCTTCACATAGATCAGGGGTTGATTTCTCTGGCATGTCTTGGGGCCAATTTTCTGCCCACCCCCCAGGGCAATCCAAAGGCTGGAAACCCCCCCCCCCAATGAAAGTAGCAATAGCTAAAAGTCCAGGTCTATTTCTGGAAAATGAATATTTTGGTTTAAACGGCAGTGTGAGGGGATGACTCACCGTTCCTGGAAGCTTCCAGGGGGTTGTAATCCACATTTTTTAAAAAAAGGGGGCCTGAAAAAAAAAGTCGCTGAGGGAAGGTTGGAAGGCTTCAAAAGCAGCCTTGGGAAGTTGCCTGTGGCCTCAGGGTCTTTCTGAGATGAAAGACCCTTAAAAAAGAGGAATATCTTCCATCAAATGGGACATACGGCACTCTTGCAGTGCATTCCAGGGCTACAATGTTAAACAACAATACCAAATATATATATATAATAACCAACGGAAGCCTCACCTTCAGGATCTGTCCTTCCAGTGAGCACTCAGGGTTGAATTCCTTCAGTATGGATAGGTTTGTTCTCCTTGCAGTCCAGGGGACTCTCAAGAGTCTCCTCCAGCACCACAATTCAAAAGCATCAATTCTTTGGCAGTCAGCCTTCTTTATGCTCCAGCTCTCACTTCCATACATCGCTACTGGAAAAACCATAGCTTTGACTATGTGGACCTTTGTCGGCAAGGTTATGTCTCTGCTTTTTAAGATGCTGTCTAAGTTTGTCATCGCTTTCCTCCCAAGAAGCAAGTGTCTTTTAATTTTGTAGCTGCTATCTCCATCTGCAGTGATCATGGAGCCCAAGAAAGTAAAATCTGTCAATGCCTCTATATCTTCCCCCTCTATTTCCCAGGAGGTGATGGGACCAGTGGCCATGATCTTAGTTTTTTTTTATGTTGAGCTTCAGACCATTTTTTTCATTCTCCTCTTTCAACCTCATTACAAGGTTCTTTAATTCCTCCTCACTTTCTGCCATCAGAGTGGTATCATCTGCATATCTGAGGTTGTTGATATTTCTTCTGGCAATCTTAATTCTGGCTTTGGATTCCTCCAGTCCAGCCTTTTGCATGATGTATTCTGCATATAAGTTAAATAAGTAGGGATACAATATACAGCCTTGTCGTACTCCTTTCCCAATTTTGAACCAATCAGTTGTTCCATATCCAGTTCTAACTGTTCTTTTCTGTCCCACATATAAATTTCTCAGGAGATAGATAAGGTGGTCAGGTATTCCAATTTCTTTAAGAACTTGCCAGAGTTTGCTGTGTTCCACACAGTCAAAGACTTTTGCATAGCCAATGAAGCAGAAGTATATGCTTTTTTGGAACTCTCTGGCTTTCTCCATAATCCAGTGCATGTTAGCAATTTGGTCTCTAGTTCCTCTGCCCCTTCGAAATCGAGCTTGTACTTCTGGGAGTTCTCAGCGCACATAGTGCTGAAGCCTACCTTGTAGGATTTTGAGCATAACCTTGCTAGCGTGGGAAATGAGTGCAATTGTTGGAGCATTCTTTGGCACTGCCTTTCTTTGTGACTGGGATGCAGACTGATCTTTTCCAATCCTCTGGCCACTGCTGAGTTTTCGAAACTTGCTGGCATATTGAGTGTAGCACCTTAACAGCATCATCTTTTATGATTTTAAATAGTTTGACTGGAATGCCATCACCTCCACTGGCCTTGTTTTTAGCCAGGCTTTCTAAGGCCCACTTGACTTCACTCTCCAGAATAACTGGTTCAAGGTCAGCAACCACACTATCTGGGTCGTCTGGGGCATCCAGATCTTTCTAGTATAATTTCTCTGTGAATTCTTGCCACCTCTTCTTGATGTCTTCTGCTTCTGTGAGGTCCCTACCAATTTTGTCCTTTATCATGTCCATCTTTGCACAAAATGTTCCTTTAACAGCTCCAATTTTCTTGAACAGATCTCTGGTTTTTCCCTTTCTATTATTTTCCTCTATATCTTTTGCACTGTTCATTTAAGAAGGCCCTCTTGTCTCTCCTTCCTATTCTTTGGAAGTCTGCATTCCATTTTCTGTAACTTTCCCTATCTCCCTTGCATTTTGTTTCCCTTCTCTTCTCTGCTCTTTGTAAGGCCTCATTGGACAGTCACTTTGCTTTCTTGCATTTGGGATGGTTTTTGTTGCTGACTCCTGTACAATGTTACAAGTCTCCAACCATAGTTCTTTAGGTACTCTGTCCATTAAATCTACTTCCTTAAATCTGTTCTTCACTTCCACTGTGTATTCATCAGGGATATGGTTTAGATTATACCAGACTAACCCAGTGGTTTTTCCTACTTTCTTCAGTTTAAGCTTGAGTTTTTCTATGAGAAATTGTACTATATTAGATACTATCTAGTGCCCTCAATATCTGCTGGACAACAACTCCCATAATCTCTGCCCAGCATCAACAATGGCTGAGAAAGTGCAATTTGTAGACCAAGACATTTGAACCAGACCAGATTGGGGAAGACTTTGTTATCTGAGCCTTTAGCTTAGTGTAGCAATTCCGTACTTGGTATGTTTGTGGGAAGCAGTATTTGGTAGGCGAAGCACAGGCAGGAGGGAGTAATTTTCGACAGCAAACCAGCATGGATTTTCAGCCAGATCTGTGAAAGTAGCTGAAGTTTTTATTTACAACCTCTCATGCTGTCTTCTAGCTTGTTTGACTTAGAGAGACTGTCAGTCTTTCCAGCATTAGACAATAGTTCTCTCCGGTATTCTAAATTCAAAGAAATATTCAACTTTCTGTTGAGAGTTCTTTTTCCTCTGAGACACTGTTAAATTCCATTGGTGGTGGTTGGTTAAAAATGTCTGTAAAATATACAGAAGCAGAGTTATTAAAAGCAGTCATGTTTTATATTTATTTATTGTTGACACATTCACATTTGTAAGTAAATGGAACATTTTTATTAATTCTATGACTAATGTCTCAAAGTGAGTCACTATAAGTGCCAGTTAATGAGAGAGGGGCAGATTATCTGGATAGGAAATAGTAGCTATTTTACTACTTGAATCCGTGTCACTGCACAGTTTAGGAAAGTTAAACCAAAAATGTCAAAACTCTGCAACAAAAGGTACCTTACACATTCTTCAGGACGGGAAAAGTATGCTCTGCATGATGGCTCATGCGTTAGGCAGATTTAAATTAGTAACAATAATTACGCACAGCACTATTGCTTTGCTGTGCCAGTGCTGCCTTTTTCCAAATGTGTTTCACTTTTGCAAAAATGGCAACAAACATATTTTAGATGGATTGGATCAGAAATTATCTTGTACATTACATTTGTAATTTCCAGGTAAAGATTAATATTTTCTGTGCAGTGTTGGAAATTCTCCTGGGTGCAGGCCTATTGTCAGCACAGAATGAAACAGGTCCCTCCCCCACCCCCAATCTTGAATGTAATGGTAATAGTTTCTACGGATGAACTTCAGGCCTAAAATAAGATATATGCCCTCACACAGTTCCTGCACTGATGTCGTATTTTACTCATTCTCTCCCTGGTTTGCGCTATATATGAAGAGTAACACAGTTATATAAAACAGTGGATTAGTTTATCAATTTTTGATGTCGAATAAGGAGATTCTAAATAAGAAAATGTGTTTCTACTTTTTTTATTGTCCATTGTAAATTCAACATTTATTGGGCCATGGTAACTCACTGGGGGAGTGGAACTGTTAAATCACTCTTTAAATATTTTATGTATCTGGGAAGCTAGCTATGTTAGGATCAATATAAGTTGGTTCTTATTTGACAGCACATAACTATATCCTTTTCCGAGTGGAAGGTAATTGCACAAAAGTTCACTTTGCACTGGCAAGCCCACTGTTGTTCATGCAGATGATCACATAACTAATCTCACAACCGGGGTGAGACAAGGTATACCAGTCACCTATGATTAAACATGTCATGTTTTGGTGTGTGATTAATTTCCTCCTGCATATATGTGTATATATGGAAAAGGATTTTCTTGAACTCTGGTGCCAACAGTAGTACAGTGTTTTCAAATAAGGAATATTCATTATGAACATGGGAGAAATTATACCACTGAATTAAGGATGTTTTCCTAACATGAGTCCTATTTGTTATCTATAGAAGCTCTATCATGAACATCAAGAGGCAATGATAAAGAGATGAAGAAAAGACAACAGGTGAAACCCTCGTGTACCAATATGCAATGACATATTTTTATGCCTAATATTTATGCACACTCAATGCCAACTGTGGAAGCTGCTGTGGCAATCTGATGAGGTGCTTGTTGTGTTACTCACAAGTGCCATCTTGTCAGATCACTGCAGCAGGTTCTGCAGTTGGAGTTCAGTCCACGTAAGAATTGAACAATATACTGGCCAGTTTGTTTACTTGACACTTGATGTTTTGTGCTGGAAAACTTGAAGATGCTACTTTTCTGTAACATAATTACTGGAATCTGCCACCTAGGAATTGGGGGTGGGGGTGGTGAAGACCAATATATGTGGACTACAGTCATCATTTGCTCTTTGAATTACTGGGATTTTACTTGTGGGTGCGAAGCATGCATAGGCTGATCAGACTGAAAAGGAGCAGCCATCTTCTCTTCGAGAATGTCCCTCTTGGTTGAAATGCCATCTCTAGGCAGCTGGAAGGGAATGCATTGTGCAGATGGCACCTCCATGGCGTGCGCCGAGCACAGCTGTTCCTTCTTGGCACATAATCACGCAATGAACTCTGTCCATGTCCTTTTTCAGGAAGCAAACATTTCCCAATCATAGCAGACCACTTTCCCTTTCAGTCACTTTTAAGCTTGATGGAGGTTGCCCTTTCCCCCAGTGATGGACAGTTGTTGGGCTGATGTGCATTGTTGCCAGAATTGGCATTAAAAAAAAAATACATATCAGGCAAAACCGAAAGAAAAATAAAGAAGTTAAAAATGCTGTGGCACCTCAATGACTAACTGCTATATTTTAATGTGAGCTTTTGTGGACAAGTCCACTTCCTCAGACTTGTCCATGAAGGCTCACATTAAAATATAGCAGTTAGTCTTTAAGGTACCGCAATGTTTTCATCTTCTTAATTTTTTCTTTTTCTTTTTCCTGAGATGCTAGTGCAGACCAACATGGTTACCTCTGCTAAAACTACCATAAAACTTCAGCATTCCACTCAATGGGGGAGAACCCACAGGCCATAGGAGTAGCTTTCTAGCATCATTAGGGGGAGTGATGTTCCACAGACTTATTGTCTGGCACGCCTGGAGGACTACTTTTTGGATACCCTTCTACCTCTGCTATTGTCTCATCTCCTCCTAGGCCCTCTGCAATCCTCTACTATTACAAGCCTATACGTCTTCTAGCCCTCAACCGGTGCCTATATCCCATGCACCAGCTTCTGCAAAAATCACAAGTAATTTGCAACATGTCGATTTGTCATTATGCTACACAATGGTGGAGGGCGAGGGTTTCACTTAATTGGGGCTTATTTTGGGGGTAGGGCTTATATTACGAGCATCCTGAAAAATTATACTAGGGCTTATTTTCAGGTTAGGTCTTATTTTTGAGAAAACGGGATACTATTATATGGGGGACAGAATAATTCTTTTACCTATAAGAACTACTAGACTGCTCCACAATGGCAGCTGGTAACCTTATTTTCACAGTAGTGAACTTCACACAGCCATTGGAGGATGGATGTCTACTACTGGATGTAATTAATCTAATGAAATGCATTAGGCAATTTGTAGTGCACAAAAAACAAACCTGAAATTGATTAAGAAGAACCAGAAAACATTTTGCAAGTGTGACCATGGCCTCAATGTAGTAAATGCAACCAGGTTCCTTTTCACCCCCAGATAGTGAAAATAAAAATATTTTCACTATCTGGGGTGCAAATGACACTGCTTAGCTGCTTGATCAACTAGTGGAGCTTCCTTCTTATGATCATGGTGGGTTTCAGTAGTTTCTCATGTACCACCTAGTTATCTCCTCCTTTTGAAGCATTCCTGTACAGCAAACATTCTCCCTCTCCTGCTTTACAATTACAATTAATGAAACAAGCCACTGTAGTAAGTTAAACCCTGTTTCCCGATAAGCCGCAGTGTTAAACTAGGGGATTTGTTGCTGAGGTATTTTCATATTTTATGCATGAAACCTGTGTGTGTCTTTTCAGTTCTCCCTTGATGCTCATCTTTGACGTTCTCTGTCTTCTAACTTCTCTCACACACCTCCTTCCTGTCCGTCAGATCACTTTGTGACTAAAAATTAAACCACAAAAATAAAAATACCATATAAAAAGTACTCTAAAACAAAAGAAAAACCAAGAAAGAGGGGAAACTCAGCAACAGACTAAAATTATCACAAGAGTTCCAAAAAGAATCAAAAGCTATTTACAATTGAATAGCCCAGAACAGGTAAAAAGGTCTTTGCTTTTTTCCAGAAATACTTTATGTACAGAAGGTCTGTTGGGCAAAGCTTTTCTGGAGGGTGTTCCATAACCAAGGAGTCAACTTTGAAAAAGGGTGTTTCTCTGGTTGTCATCTTCTACAGTCCTTTGGCTGAGCATATGAGAGGAAAGGGCTAAGAAAATTATCTCAGAATCTGGGAAGGTATATGTGGCAAGAGCAGGCCATGTCTGTAAGCTTGCATGTAATTCCACAGTGCTTGAGATCTACTACCCAATGTAGCCATCTAACAGTGTGATTGAGGAGGACAATGACAGATTTTTGGGGGCTGAGATGTTAATCACTAGGCAGGGGTGGGCAATTAATTTATATGGGGGGGCACATGAAAAATCTGAACTGTGTTCGGGGGCCGAACCAACTAAACAAAATGAAACAGTGATGTTATGATTGTTTTTATTTTAAACTTGTTAATCTTCACAAATACTAAAAAGGTTTTTTTAATGGTATGTTAAAAATAAACAACTGATCAACTTTAGAAAAAAACCTATAAATGGTTTTGATGTTCAAAAATATCCGCGGGCTGGACAGGAGGAGCTAGAGGGATTTTGGACTTCGTTTATCGAACATGGCTGCCTCTGTGTGCCTGATTCAGAAATGATCTCTGCTAATTTCAAATGTGTACAATTTTGGGTTTTTCCTGTCGTGATGTATGGAAGTGAGAGCTGGACCATAAAGAAAGCAGACCGCCGAAGAATTGATGCCTTTGAATTGTGGTGCTGGAGGAGGCTCTTGAGAATCCCCTGGACTGCAAGGAGAACAAACCTATCAGTTCTAAAGGAAATCAACCCTGAGTGCTCACTGGAAGGACAGATCCTGAAGCTGAGGCTCCAGTACTTTGGCCATCTAATGAGAAGAAAAGACTCCCTGGAAAAGACCCTGATGTTGGGAAAGTGTGATGGCAAGAGGAGAAGGGGACGACCGAGGATGAGATGGCTGGACAGTGTCTGCGAAGCAACCAACATGAACCTGACACAACTCTGGGAGGCAGTAGAAGACAGGAGGGCCTGGCGTGCTCTGGTCCATGGGGTCATGAAGAGTCGGACACGACTAAACGACTAAACACACACACAATTTTGGGGGAACAGACAGGAGAAAGAGTTTGCAAACGGTGGGGCCAAACAGCCACAAAATAGGTTTTGATGCAGAGCTCAACTGTCTGAGGAGAAAAGAATAAGGAACTGTAGATCAATCTCTGTGCCACAGATTAAATTGGTAGGGAATGGACGTTGACTGCTGCAATGCTAAAAGGCCATTGGAAGAATATTTCAGTCTCCCATCAGACTCTGCTCTCTCTCTCTCTCTCTCTCTCTCTCTCTCTCTGTGTCTGTTTGTATGTCTCTCTCTCTCTGTGTGTGTGTGTTGTTGACCTTAATCACCGCTCTTCAACAGCAACAAGACAACATACTTCAAAGGGAGGCATGGATTTCCCAAACTGGAATACATCAATAAACTGAATTTTATTAAAATAGAATGTCACCGGGGTGTCCTTCCCACTGCAATAAATGACTTTCTGTCTAAGCATTAAATCAGAAAAGTTGGGGTGAGATATATTATCACCAATGACTGGAAGGGTAAATGGGCCACTCTGACAACCTGTATAAGCGTGGGTGGTGTGTAGAAATTTGACAGGCTTACTGCATTCCCTTGTACTTGATTTCACAGCTCTTTAATAAATCAAAGGTTACTTTTCAAAATGGCTTAAGGCTTTTGAATTTCTTTTTGCCTGTTCAAATCCTGGTTGTGATTGGTTTTCAGAAATATAACAGGACTATCCAGACTTGCTTTTTATGGCCTGCGTTAGTCGGTGGATTGTGGTGGTCGGTAGGCGGGTTTGGAGACACTTAATTTAAAGTGGAAAATTGAACTGTTAGTCCCAACTGAAGCAGACTCATTGAATCAATGTATTTTGGTAAGTCAGTATTTATCTTAGGCTCACTGATTAAATGTGTCTCCTTTGGTTTTGAATCAACACTGAATGCAAACTAACAATTCATTCCCTCTTTTTTTAATATCGAGCCTCTGAATGCTTTAGACAGTGCTAGGGAACAGTGTTAAAGCTAATTTGTTTGCATTAAATGGGAAATTATTTTGCTGTTAATTGTTTTTAAATGAAATTCATAAACTCACTGGGCATTAATTTGAATCTAAGATTTGATGGTCGGCACTTTGTCCATTTCTGGTTAATGTGTCATGGGTATTAGACAAGGTTGATAGGAATTTATAGAAGTCATTTAAAAACCAATATAACTGTCTTTTGAATATGAATGGTACTTGAAGAAGCATAAGGATTCACAACTGAGTGTTCGGAAAAGTAAACAAGGAAGATAGCAAGAGATGACACACAATTATGATCCAGACAACATTGATACAAGAATGTTGAGTTAGCGGATGTAACTCAGACAAAAAAAATGAATGTTGGTTCTAAATACATAAAGTCTAAGAAGCACTTGTGAAGTTACAGACATCTAGTTATAGAACTTGGAGATGAAGCAGCTGAGTTTGAGTCACCAATAACAAATGTTACTCATCTGACCCCATCAACTGGAGAAGTCTGGCATGACAAGAGTTACTGGCCATTAACAATGCATTATGTTTATAAAGCTCCTCCTACAATACCAGTCATCTCAGGATACTGAACGTGCACATTATGCCAAGGTAAAGAGTAGACCTTTTGCTGCCAGGAGGCTTACTAGATGGGACCTAAACTTAGAGGTGAAAAGGTGATGAACGTATTAGGAAACTGAACATGTGGCCATTGCCTTGCATGCCGCCTAGACTAGAAAACTAAGAAGTAAACGATAGAAACTAGGTGTTGTTCAGTAAACTAGGCTGGTTGACAATTTCTGAGGGCCATGTTTTAGAACTCAGAAAACTGTAAAAAGGGGTGGCTGAAAATATAAATCATAGTTTGAAAATGTGCCATTACGTAATGACGTACATTTGGGTAAGAATTGGGTAGATAGCTAGGTAAAAGACAGTATTTCATATGTTTTTGTTTACCTTAAGCACTAAGAAATGTTATAATCACATTCTAAAATATCTGGTTCATTAAATAGTGAAGAACCGACTATACCTGGTCTTAGAAAGTGTCTGGTTTTGATAATAATTTTTGTTTGCCTGTTACACTAATTGGGAACTAAAAACTCACTCATAGAGTTTCTATGCTCATAGAGTTTCAGCTGCTGGACCTTGGAAGACAAGGTCCGGCAGCTGGAGGTCTGTGTTCTAATCTCCGCACTCTTAGAGAGCAGGCCGCGTAAGTGTGGATCATCAGCCTTGGAAGGCAGCCCATCTAGGAGAAGGAAAACTCTGATTTCAAACCTCCACTGCCTTGTGGTTATATACACTGATGGAAAAGGCTTCAGGAGCTAACCTTGAGGCAAAATCTGGAGCCGGAGTCCTGGAGGCAGTTCATGTCATTCTGGGAACTCCCATGATGTTGCTGGAACCAGTTGTATTGGCTCTTGCTTTTCCATTGGACTATTTCAGCGATGTGGAGAGGGGGGATTTGCTGCTTGGGTAACAGCCTATCCTCCATATTACTTTACCCAGGCTTTGTGCTCTGGAGAGGACACCCGAGCTTCGCATACAGCATCAAAACAACATGGGGAGTAGCAGTTACTGGTTATAAGTCTTTGCTCGACTGGTGTAGAGCATGATGCCAGGGGCTACTTCCGATGGTGGGAGAGGTTGTTGCACCTCACTAGGTAGCTACTGCCCACCTTAAGCTGGGCAGTTCCCAGCCAGTAAGGTGCTACCTTGTCACGGTGTGTTAACCTCATGGGGTGTGTGGGGCTTAGGGTGAAAGCAGACAAGCAGATCAATAACCCTGCACCATGCAACAATCATAAGGAAACTTCTGCCCTAAAGTTGGGCACCTGGAATGTTCGGACAATGATCCCGGGCTTTTCTGATGACCTGCAGGAAATAGACAATGTGTGCAAGACAGCTGTCATCGACATCGAACTGAGTAGACTGCAGATGGACATTGTTGCCCCGCAAGAGACAAGATTGTCAGACATGGGATCTGTCAAAGAAAAAAAAACTTCTCATTCTTCTGGCAGGGAAAACCATTGAATGAGACCAGGGAACATGGTGTTGGCTTTGTGGTCAGAAATACTCTTCTGAGATCCATTGTTCCACTTACTGTGGGGAGTGAAAGAATCCTGTCTCTGCAGCTCCACTCATCAGCAGGACCGGTCACCCTCAGTAGTGCATATGCACCAAGACTGTCATCCACTACAGAAGTGAAAGACAAATTCTATGATGATCTGGCAGCTACTATCAAAAAGGTCCCTGAAATAGAGGCACTGTTCATTCTTGGAGACTTTAATGCTAGAGTTGGTGCTTATCACAGTTCTTGGCCCATTTGTCTAGGCTGTTTTGGCATTGGAAAGATGAACGAAAATGGCCAATGCTTGCTGGAGTTTTGCTGTTATTATGGTCTTTGTGTCAGCAACACATTCTTTAATATGAAGCTTCAACACAGAGTTTCCTGGAGACATCCAAGATCCAAGCATTGGCATCAGCTTGATTTGATCCTCACTAGACATTCTAGCCTTCTTAGTATTATGATCACACGCAATTACCAGAGTGCTGATTGCAATACTGATCACTCCCTGGTGTGTAGCGGAGTAAATCTGCGAGCAAAGAGATTGTATCACACGAAAAAAGAAGAAAGATCACGTATTGACATGAGCAAGATTCGCGATCAAAGAAAAGTTGAGGAATTTGCCCAAGCGCTTGAGGAAACCCTTCCAGGCCCGGCTGATGCAAATGCACTTGAACAATGGGAACATTTCAAGAACACTGTATATAACACCGCCTTGTCCACATTTGGCAAGAAGACAAAAAAATGGCAGACTGATTTGAAGCCCATTTGGAGGAGTTGATGCCAGCCATCGAGGATAAGAGGAGAAATCTAGTAGCATACAAAGCCTGTCCTAGTGAGTACAACTTGCAGGCTCTTTGATTTGCTCGTAGCAAAGTCCAACAGGCTGCCAGGAGATGTTCCAACAATTATTGGCTTCAGCTCTGCTTTCAGATACAGATAGCAGTGGACACAGGTAACATCAAGGGAATGTACGATGGTATGAAGCAGGCTTTAGGTCCAATACAGAAGAAATCTGCTCCCTTGAAGTCTGCTACAGGTATGATCATGCAGGACCGAGCACAGCAGATGGAACACTGGGTGCTGCACTACTCTGAGCTATATTCCAGAGAGAATGTAGTAACCAAAGAGGCACTAAATAACACCGAGTGCCTGCCTGTCTTGGAAGAGTTGGACAGCGAACCATCTTTAGCAGAAATAAAAGTGGCCTTGGATTCCCTTGCCTCCGGCAAGGCACCTGGGAAGGATAACATCCCTGCTGAAGTGCTGTAAAGAGATCATCACCACTGAGCTGTATGAAATCTTTTGTCTTTGCTGGAGGGAAGGTGGAGTACCACAGGACATGAAGGATGCAAACATCATCACATTGTATAAGAACAAAGGAGACGGGGCGACTGCAATAACTACTGCGGCATCTCTCTTCTCAGCATTGTAGGGAAGCTGCTTGCCCGTGTTGTGCTGAAGAGACTCCAGGTGCTTGCAGACAGAGTCTATCCAGAATCACAGTGTGGATTTTGAGCTAATAGATCCACCACTGACATGGTATTCTCTCTCAGACAGTTGCAGGAGAAATGTAGGGAACAGCCACTCTTTGTGGCCTTCATAGATCTCACAAAGGCCTTTGATTTGGTTAGCAGGGATGGCCTTTTTAAATTACTTCCCAAGATTGGATGTCCACCTCGTCTCCTTAACATCATCAGATCCTTCCATGATGCAATGAAAGGCACTGTAGTTTTTGATGACTCAACTTCAGATCCCTTTGACATCCAAAGCGGAGTGAAACAGGGCTGTGTCCTCACACCAACCCTTTTTGGGATCTTTTTTGCTGTCATGCTGAAGCACGCTTTTGGAACTGCAGCAGAAGGTGTCTATCTCCGGATTAGATCAGATGGAAAGCTCTTTAATCTCTTTAGACTGAGAGCAAGGACCAACGTCCAACTGAAATGCACACGGGATTTCCTCTTCGCAGATGATGCAGCCATTGTTGCCCACTCTGCTGAAGACCTCCAGAAACTCATGAATCGCTTTAGCAAGGCCTGCCAAGACTTTGGATTAACAGTCAGGCTGAAGAAAACACAAATCATAGGCCAGGGCGTGGACTCACCTCCCTCTATACCATCTCCAGACAAGAGTTGGAGGTTGTTCATGACTTTGGGTACCTTGGCTCAACGATCTCTGACACTCTCTCCCTAGATGTCGAGCTGGATAAACACACTGGCAAAGCAGCTACCACGTTCTCTAGACTCACAAAGAGAGTATGGCTTAATAAGAAACTGATAGCATATACCAAGATCCAGGTCTATAGAGCCTGTGTCCTGAGCACACTCCTGTACTGCAGTGAGTACTGGACCCTTTGTGCACAGCAGGAGAGGAAGCTGAACACGTTCCATATGCATTGTCTCCGACCCATTTTTGGTATTGCCTGGCAGGACAAAGTTCCAAACAGAGTAGTCCTAGAATGAGCTGGAATTTTTAGCATGTATACATTACTGAAACAGCACCGTCTACGTTGGCTTGGGCATGTCATGAAAATGGCAGATGGTCAGATTCCAAAAGATCTCCTGTATGGAGAATTAGGGCAGAGAAATAGCCCCAGAGGGAGACCACAGCTGCAATACAAGGATATCTGCAGGCGGGATCTGAAGGCCTTAGGAATGGACCTCAACAGATGGGAAAACCTGACATCTGAGTGTTGAGCTCAAATTGGGAGAGGCATGGCCTCTCCCATTTTGAAGAGACCCTTGTCCAGCAGGCCGAGGCAAAGAGGCAGTCCCGGAACCAGCAAAATCAGGGAGCTGGACAGGGGACAGTTTGTATTTGTCTTCAGTGTGGAAGGGATTGTCACTCTCGAATTGGCCTTCTCAGCCACACTAGACGCTGTTCCAAGTCCTCTATTCAGAGCACCTTACCATAGTCTCTCGAGACTGAAGGATGCCTAATCTAATATTGGGAAATAGCCTCATCAGTGACCAAGCCTGCTTACACAATGGCTTTAAATGGAGTGAACCTACTGCCAAGTGATTTACTTCAAAGGATAATACATTCATTTTTAATTAATTATTTTGAAGCTCTGGGGGCCATTGATGCCCAGTCCCCCCCCCCAAAGACTGTGCTCAGTGGTCCTGGAGTAGTGCTGGGGACAGGGGAAGGTGTATCTTAGTATTGAACAGGAACATAACATACAATAAATGCTTTATGTTTATACATGACTTTACATGTACATATCAACAGTTTTTATAAACTGTTGCCTACTCAAACTCAGCTTAAGGATGATGTCTGTGTGAATTAGCCTACGGCCTCTGATGCTCTCTGGATGCAATACTGGGAGAGCAGCTGAATACCTTTGAGAGTTATGTTAAGGTGCCGTAAGTCCTAGCAGGAGAACCCAAGTGTCTCATATTCTGTGTCAGGATTGCCGGGTTCTAGAACAAGGACATGCTGACTTGCACAGCAATGCCACTACTGTAGATCATCGGAGGGTGGTGCTGCATTTACTGATTCAGCAAGTACGTGGTGCTATTAGGATCCAGTAGAGTTCTAGCTGTTCAAATGGAGGAAGCAGGACAGAGTAAGTGACTCAGTGATAAAGCACAGATTGGGCAGCACTGAAATTAGGTTAAAGATTCCCCTTGACAATTGTTCAGTCATATCCGACTCTAGGGGGCAGTGCTCATCCCCGTTTCCAAGCTGTAGAGCCAGAGTTTGTCCACAGACAGTTTCTGTGGTCACATGGCCAGTGCGACTAGACACAGAATGCCGTTACCTTCCCACTGTGGTGGTACCTATTTATCTACTTGCATTTGCATGCTTTCGAACTGCTAGGTTGGCAGGAGCTGGGACAAGCAACGGGAACTCACTCAGTCATGTGGATTCGATCTTACGACTGCTGGTCTTCTGACCTTGCAGCACAGAGGCTTCTGCAGTTTAACCCACAGTGCCACCACGTCCCTAGCACTCATATAGATGACCCTATTTTGCTTCTAGACTATAGCCTTGACAGTTAGTAACACTGGAAGAGGCTTCCTATGGGAAATAGTTAAAACTTAGGAAAGAAGACATGTTGGGATTCACAAAGCTAATGATAACAGCTCATTATATTCTAAAATGTGGCATACTTTTCATAGATGAACATAGGAGAGGACACGACATTTTCCCAGGGTCACGGAATAACACTAATTGAATGTGATTCTGCATCTAGGCATTTGTGCCTAATTTAAGAAAGTCAATATGCCAACCTGCACAAGTTAGACTTTCTGCCCCCGACCACACTAGTTTTTCTCTTTTTAAAAAGCCAATTCCATTTACTTTCAAACAGTGAACACTTCCTAATTAGAGTAAGAATAGGTGGCTAGATGAGAAACTTGCATCTTGTTTAAGCCATTGTTTAAGCCATTAAGGAACTGGAGATGTAGTAGCTCTAGGTTTGATGTGATTTTTAGCTCAGTGAGTTGGCTGCTTGGCTGAAGAGCCAGAGATTAGGGGTTGGATTCCTCAATGTGCCTCCTAGGAGGAGAGCCAGTCTATGTAGCCTTGGGCAAGGTGCACAATCTCAAGCACCACAGAAGGAGGAACTGGTCAACTACTTCTGAATACACTTGTGAGTGCTACTCTCCCCAAGTACCAGAGCAGCAGGCAAGGCTAGCTTTGCCATAGTTTCCATACACCCAAAAGAATATTGGAGCTGATGGCTCTTTTTTTGGGGGGGGGAGAGTCATGAATTCACACATAGTTTTAGTTTGAGCTTTACAAGGTATAGAGCTAGTTCAAGGATAGGGTTCAGCATCTGGATAGTGCCTGCAAAATTGTAACCAAAACCCGGAGTGGATTCACCTCTGCTGTAAAATCAGAGTCGCCACCACCCTTCATGGAACTGGACTCGAGAAAGGACGCCTCTTGCAAAATGCGTGACACTGTCAGGGAATAGCAGGATGTTAGGAATGATTCAAGCACCTCATGAAGGCATCATGTTTCCCAGTGGGTCTGTGATAAGACATTGTGGTGTGCCTACAAGATGCAGTTGTCGGATGTCTGTTCAGCCAGGAGGAGTTCATTTCAAGAGATAACTCAATAATCTATATCTTCTCCCTTGAGGAAAAAAATAAGTCAGAGAGAGAGACACTAAATGATGCTGCCCATAAAAGGAGGAGATAACTTATCAGGATGTTTCTAAGATTGCTATAGCAACATAGCAATATCTTGCCAAAGAGGAAGGATGGTAAACAGAGACAGACCTTGCCAAAAACTGTTTTCTTTCTCATTTTCATAGCTTTCGAATTAATATAGCTACTTATAATAGAGCTAAAAATAGTTCACATTGGGATCAGATGCCAGAGCTGCCTTTACCTTATGCTTACTTGCTGTAATTGCTCCCCAGCTAGATTGTCAGAGGAGTTAACTTTGGCAGTAGACCCCTTGTTCTGCCATTCCAAACTGCCAGATGCCAACGTTCTGTAGACTTGGAGAACATCAAGATCCTGCATTCATTGAGGTTCTCAGGGAGAAGACATGATCAGTTATGCTACAGTCATCCATTGCAAAACCATCCTTCACCATTGCAAATGTAGAAATTTTGTCTGCTTGCTGTGCAACGTTCAGAAAATCATGCAGGGATTTATTTATTTATTTGTAAGTGATCTCATCCCTTAAGAACTTCAGAGAGGAAGAATGTGTTGGCGATAAGCAAAAACTCCATAATATTTTCATTTTTAAGCAGGACTGTCACCCAGTTAAAGTACTAAATGAATCCTGTTTGCAGACTAGGCTTGCATAATGTTTGGGGTAAGACAATAGTTCTAACAAGTGGAGAGAGAAAGAAAATAAAAAGAATACAGTACTTTGCTTTCACTAGTTGGCATTACTTTGAATGTAACAGGAATACAATGTTAAACAAATTAGTCTTTCCCTCCAACACTTGCAGAATACAATGTTATTTTCAGAGAGTATAGATTGGGGTGGATGAAGAATGACCTGGGACTTTGTATGCAGCCTCCCTGTACATTTTTATGGCCCCCAAAGATTCCCCAAGAAATAAAATTTTGAGTTTCTCCCTAAAATAGATAGTTGATCTGCTCTTTGGAGGACTCCAACCCCAGTGTTATTTCTGTGGATCCCCTAAAGCCCTCCTGCCAAACAAAACGAAAACAAAAGTGTCGTGCTGTGCATTTTCTATCATCATCATGATCATTGCAAATGCACGTCTTGTTTCTCAGCATTCCTGGTGCACTAGGAGTGGAGTCCTAAACATTTACAGGTGAGATGCTGTGTTTGCAAAATCTCTGACTGTTGACTTTCAGGAAGCAAATTAGCAGCTATTGGCAATTATTTTGAACTGGTAACCAAAAATTTTTGGAATGATTTTGGCTGCTGAAATTAACATGGGGAGAAGGGTGACATTATCTTGCTTCCACATTTTTAATTGCTTGTCTTAACGCTTGTCACTTTGCAATTTTTGCACTTTCTGCATTTTTGTGATTGCATGTTGATGGAACTCCAACTTCTGTAACATGTGCTTTTCTTAGTTGCTTACCCAGAAGTATAATATCTGGCTTATTAAAATAAAATATTTTATTCATGGTGGTTTATTTGTCCCAGTATAGTATTACAATTTTGTTTTCTAAAACTGTGGTGGCCGGAATTTATAATATGGGGGAAAAGATGTAAGTAATCTATAGGATTTGACTAACTGCTGAAAAATAAAATTTTCAACTTGATTATGCCTGCACATGTAATCTATTGGTGGTAGTTTGAGGTATCCAACTATGATGTTGTAAACCGTTTCTTTAGATTTGTGACAGGCCCTACATTAATCACTTATATTCAGCTTCATGATTCGGCTCTGATAATATCTAATGCAAACAACATTATTTTTTGCAAGAAAAGCCCCAAACTTGCCATGTTGAGGTTTGGAGCCACCCCACAAGCTCTCTAAGCTTAATTGCTCCAGGTATACACTGTCTGCTTGGCTTTTGTATGCTGCTGTGATTGGGTGCCCATCAATAAAATGTTTACTTCTGCAACTGCTGTCCTGGTGGTCCATGCATGGTTCCAGGAATGTATAAGCTTGTTCCCATCTTTTTTTTTAATTTTAAGAGAGAAGAAGCACATATTAAATTCTTTCCATGCAAGGGAAAATTCCAGAAACAGATGCATTTTTTCATCAGGTAACATCACCTAAACACAATTGTCAGGGCTGTTTTTCAACAGGAGTTCTTCCCTTCCAACATTTGAAGTGGGAAATTTTGATGTGTCTGAATGTTGCTTCAACACATCTGGGTGGGGAAATCACAAGTGGGTTTTGAGGCTCCTCTCAGAGCCACGAAATCTGTAAGACCACCAAAGTTCTTCTCCAATTCAGACTGAAAAATGCAAACCAGGGGGAAATTTAAACTGATGCATCTAGGCTACACCTTCCAAAGCCCCTTCTTCTTACCCTATTTGTTACTCTAGTAGGAGAGTTTTCTTCAGTCTTGCCCCCCAAATACCTGGCATGCAGCTTTTACTCTATCTTTTCCATAATAAAACCCAAATATATCTATGGGGATATCTACACCACAGACTTAATTTGGGTTTATACTATGGACCAGGCTATTCATGTTGGTCACAAAACTGACATTCCCAACCATCTCTGAGGGAAGCCATGACTTTTACACCGAGATCAGACCAAGATATGTTTGTGGTATAAACATACCCATGGAAACGGACAAAGTATCCATGTTTTCCAGTATTCCTCCAGTGATTTCCACTCTGTCACATTTTTTTACATGCCTGTATCTAGGCTTTTCTTCCTCTTAAAGAATCAAGTTTGCACTCCTCTTTGTTCAGCATCTTCTTAAGGAGAAAATTATATATTACCATTAATAATTTCCCTCCTCATTCTTATCAGCAAATGGATCCCTTGTAGCCAGAAGTGGCATGTTTCAACTGTAACCCTACACCCACTTGGGTTTCTGTACTTGAACTTGGGGTAGAATTAATTGGACCTCATAAATTCCTTACAAGCACAAAGTGCAAAAGGTCAGCTACTTTGAAGAGGATATAAAGTCCTCAGCTAAGCTGAGCTGTCTTTGACAAAGGCATATGGTTAGAAACAAATTATTCTCCTGCAGAGGAACTTGATGATATGATTTTCGGGGAGGGGGGAATGCTGAATGTTCTGTGACAGATCCTTAACCTTTCTCACAAAATTTCCATTTGGAGAATTCCTCTAAGACAGTGGCTCCTAACCTTGGGTCTCCAGATGTTCTTGGACTACAACTCCCAGAAATCCTGGCCAGCATTACTAGTGCTGATGGCTCCTGGGAGTTTTAGTTGAAGAACCTCTCAGGACCCACAGTTGGGAACCACTGCTCTAAGAGAAGAAAAGACCTTTAAAACAGGCATATAATGGAAAAAAGAAGGGGCCAGCAGCAGTGCCTGGTAAGTTGGATGAATAGTAAGGCCACCAGGCCCTGGAGAAGTCCACTCACGTGTTTCCCTTGTCCCTGCCTTTCTGTTTTAAATTATTGATTGCTTAAAAGTAAATAAAAACACGCAACAGCTGAAATGTTGATATATTAGGTCTAGTGACAACTGAATATAACACTGAAAAAAAGGAAAGGAAAGGAAAAGAGGAAAACAGAGAATGAGAAAAATAAAGCAAGCAAAACAAAACACAGCAGTGTCGACACAGATGCTTCCATATAAGGCTTCCAAATGTCATATATCCATAGTATTTAGTTGCCGTCTATATGCCATATGTTCATATGTTGATGATGTTGTAAGGTCTTCTATCCACTGTATTGCTGGTGGTGGGCCTTTCAGCTGCTTCAATATAGGTCTTTCTGCAATTGTAAGGGGACAGAGAGTCCATCTATGCTGACTGGTGGTTAATCTCCAAGGAAAAGGCATATAATTTAAAAGTACTGTACATACACATCAACAAAGATGAATGAATGGTCCAGTACGAAATTAATGTGAGTAGTAACACCTCTCCATAATGAGCTTATGACTGGACATATCTATAGCATTTGACTAAGAAAAGCGTCAAGAAAACAGCAGTGGCAACACTTAGACAATTCACTCGCACCTTTCCGGAAAAGGCATTGTGGTATCCTGTATATTCTGAACAGAATCTTTCATTGGATGGGTTGTAACTTAAGATCTACAGATACAGTACCTCAGGTGTCCTGGTAAATGCTGTCTTCCACTGGTTAGGCAAAACAACATGATCCCGTTCCCTGTTCTATTCCTTTTTGAGACCTTCTGTATCACATTTATTGTTGTTGTTCTGTGCTGTCAAGTTGAAACTGGCCTGTTAGGGCTTTTGAGGTAAGTGAGGTATTTATGTAAGGAGAAGCTTTATCTCATTTCCACTCCCCCAGTAAGTTTGCATGGCTAAGTGGGGATTTGAACCCAGGACTCCTGAGTCCTAGTCTATTGCTGTATCCATTATACCACTCTGGGTTCCCATCATATTTATTAACTGACAGTAAGCAGTTATAATGAAATAATATATGTTTCTTTTCTTGAGCTCATTCAATAAGCATCCCCCAAAGTGCAGGAGACTCTGAAGACTCAATGCTGCTGGACTGTATTTATATACCAACAGATGCTGCATTTGTAAATACTGCCATTAAGCTGAAGTTGGCAAGTCTTATTTACTTCTCAAGTAGGGAAATAGCAAAAACTTGTCTTCCTGTCCAATCAATTGGTCTAAGATAAGAATTCCTCCATCTGTCCACGCCCTCCATTAAAAGGGCTTCTTCCCTATTTTTAAGGCCAGGTTGCCCCATAAAATTAATTTAGAATGTGAAAATGGGTCAAATTGGAACTGATGTGACATATGCACCATCATTCTCTTATTGCAGAGGTTGTTGGGGAAATGGAGCCCATTTTGCCAAATGTAGACCCCAAGACCATCCACCTGGAGAGGGGCACCATACAGGAGGTTTTCAAAAGGGCCCAAGGTGGAGCATTTAACTGTGGCACCTAGTTCCAATAGTTAGTACAATTTAGCAAATATACCTGATGATACACGCGAAGATCAGGAAAGCCAAATCCACCTTCAGTTAATGCAAGCTGAATTTTCTTCATAGAAATTTGAGAAAGTGCAAAACTTCATATGAATTTCCAAAACACAGTATTTTAAGTATCTGCAAGGTATATGAAGGTGAATTACAGGAAGAACATTTACAATCCAAGGTTTGTCATAATATTCATTTTGACTGTATTTACCTTACTCCAAATGGACAAATTTAAAGATGCCCATTAACCTAAATCTGAAGATATCTCTGAAATCAGTTCAGTTAGATTTAATGCAGTTATCTGTGAAATCAGTATTCCAAGTTAAGTAATAATGTTTGGGTACCACTGGAATTGCCAGTTGGAAAAGCCACTCTGCAATGCATGGTCTTCCATTGGCAACAACTCAAATTTGGTCTGCTTATTTGAAGGAAAGACCATTAAACCAGGGCATGTAATGGGAAAAGAAGGAGGCAGTGGCAGAGCTTGGAAACCTTGGACAGACGATAAGGCCTTCAGGCCCTGGAGAAGCCAACTACTGCGTCTCTCTAGTCCCTTGTTTCAATTTCAATTTTTAAAAAATTCTCACCACATCTCTGATGCCTTGGTGTTAAGTGGTCTAGAGATGCCATCTTTATTTGCATCCTGCCTGTCAGAATTTGAGTCATTCCAAAGAAATGTGAGAGAAACATGGATGCTCTATAAAAACAAACAAACAAAATCCCCCAAAATGGCAACCATGTTTTTTGGGTTTTTGTTTTTTGTTTTTTGCTGTTTCCAGTGTTTTTCCTCTGCAGTGCTCAGAATTATTCAGTTTCTAGGATACGTACAGGGCTAAATGAAGGTGGCAGCCAGAAGCTGCTCACTGTCAGCATAGAGAAAAACAAATGACAGTTATTTTAAAGGGGCACAGGGTAGGTGTCAGTGGTAGAGCACTA